>NC_057810.1:634999750-635023081 GCF_018294505.1 Triticum aestivum
CATACATATCTACTTAGTTTAGCACTTACAATCTATTCAACACCTGGAACTGTCATTTCTTTGCCCAGGGAATTCATGAATCATGAGCACAATAGTGACATGTGGTCACATGGCAGTCAATAGGTTACAGATACGGCGATGATGAGAACCTTCAAGGGACGATGTCCATCTCAGGTCATAGAAACAACATGGACCATAGCTAGTCGGGAGAACCACGTCGGTGTCGCACTTGCAGGGCGGCGGGCACATAGGGTGTGATTGCTCATAGAGAAACAATGACCTCGTGTGATTTAATTTCTAAATGTCGTGATGCAGGCAGCCACTGGCACTTTGTAACTTGGTTTGATTCATCAGAACTAGTTAGAAACCTAGAAATTTAGTCATAGGCTAGGTTGAGTGAACTAAATCATAGCTGTTAGCAGTCTTAAGTATAATACTTGAACCGCTATTACCTTCATATTGGGAAAATGAATTAATTATATGAACCTCCAGTGGAAGAGCTTGATGAAGATTCTTTAGTGGGCTATTATGCATAAACTCACTAGTAGAAAAGGGTCAAATGTGAGACACATTAGTCCCGGTTTGTAACAGAACCGGCACTAATGTGTCCATTAGTGCCGGTTCCAACGACTAGGCGGGAGGAGCTCTTTAGTACCGGTTCGTGGCAAACCTTTAGCACCGGTTCGTGCCACGAACCGGTACTAAAGAAAGTGGTGGCAGGATGTTGTCAGAGTGGGGCCCTTCCAGCACCTTTAGTACCGGATCGTGGCACGAACCGGTACTAAAGGTCATCCTATATAAACCCTTCGTCCACCCGCACTCTGTTCTCCCCCCTTTCCCCTCTCCCTCTCCTTTGTTCTTCCCTTTTTCCTCTTGAGTTCATCACAAAACTTGCCCCAAATTTGTCAAGATTTGCAGGCCCCCATCCATTCAAATGATCACCAAGGTTAGCAACTTTGTCCTTTCATCTCTCATTGCTAGATTAGCTCTTGCATTGGTTTATATAGTGATTAATTGTGGGTTTTAGTAATTTTGGAGGAATTATATGTGGTAGTATTTGATTTATATGTAATTTGAGGTCAAAATAACACTTAGTTTGCATATGTAGGTGTGGTTTACTTAGTGCCTTCTAAATCTCCGTCGTAACCACTGTCGATCGCCCGCACCGTCCCGTCGCCGGCACCACCTTGTGGTGAGCCTCTTGTTCATGAAATTTTATACAAAATATTGATGTTTGTGTGATTTGGATATATAGTTACTCGTATAATAATTATCTTATCCGTACGTTGTTTGTTATACATAGTGCCATGGTTTTGATATCCGTCCCCGTCGGCCCTCATCCTTGTTATGATTCGGATGTGGTATATTCTCTTTTAAAACTATTTGTTGCATTTCGTGTTTATGACAAATTATGCCCATCAAGTTGACATAGATATTTTTATCTAGGAGGTATGTGAACAGGAAATTCCAACCGACCCTATTGTCGAGAGGTTAAATTTAGTTGAAAGAGAAAACGAGTACTTGAAAGAAAAATTGAAAAGAATTGAGGGGGAGAAGATGGAATTGGAGTTGCATGTTGCCGATGTCGTCGATGATCACAAGATCAAGATGGAGAAAATGCGCTTGAAGATTAGAAAGATTAGAAAATATGTCATCGATAGTGAGGCTTGGTATCATTATGCTGTTGGATCAATTGTTACCTTAGTTGCGATCTTGATCGCATTTGTTGTTGCATTTAAATGCTTTAGCTAGAGAGTTATTTGTTTGTCGCATTTAAGTGTTGTATGAACTTTATGTATGAACTTGTATTAATTTGGTCTATTCGGTGTTGTGTAATGAAGATGAGCCGGCAATGGATGTACGATGACCGATGCTCTCCCCAGTTCGTTGAGGGCGTGCATACTTTTCTGCTTGTGACTGAGGCAAACAAGCGGGCGGATGGTTTTATGCCTTGTCCATGTGCTGGCTATAAGAATGGTCGCAATTACTCTATGTCAAGAACCATTCACGTCCACCTGTTTGAGTCCGGTTTCATGCCCCACTATAATGTTTGGACCAAGCACGGAGAAAGAGGGGTTATGATGGAAGACAATGAAGAAGAAGAGGACGACGACAGCTATCCTGGCCATGGGTTCCCTGAATACGATGATACAACAATGGGGGAAGAAGCTGAGCCGGTAATGCGGGAAGAAGCTGAGCCGGCAATGCGGGAAGAAGCTGAAGAAGAGGCATCAGATGAGCCCGTTGATGATCTAGGTCGAGCCATTGCCGATGCAAAGAGAAACTGCGCAAGTGATTTGGAGAAGAAGAAGTTGCAGCGCATGTTAGAGGATCACAAAAAATTGTTGTACCCGAATTGCGTAGGTGACAAGAAAAAGCTGGGCACCACACTGGAATTGCTGCAATGGAAGGCAGAGAATGGTGTATCTGACAAGGGATTTGGAAAGTTGCTGGTAATGATAAAGGATATGCTTCCAAAGGACAACGAATTGCCCGAGAGTACGTACGAAGCAAAGAAGGCTATCTGCCCTCTAGGGTTAGAGGTGCAGAAGATACATGCATGCCCTAATGATTGCATCCTCTACCGCGGTGAGTATGAGGATTTGAACGCTTGCCCGGTATGTGGTGCATTGTGCTATAAGATCAGCCGCGATGACCCTAGTGATGTCAAGGGCGAGCGCCCCAGGAAGAAGATTCCTGCCAAGGTGATGTGGTATTCTCCTATAATACCACGGTTGAAAGGTTTGTTCCAAAACAAAGAGCATGCCAAGGCGATGCGATGGCACAGAGAAGACCGTAAGAAAGACGGAAAGTTGAGAGTACCCGCTGACGGGTCGCAGTGGAGAAAAATCGAAAGAAAGTACGGGAAGGAGTTTGCAGATGACACAAGGAGTGTATGGTTTGGTCTAAGCGCAGATGACATTAATCCTTTTGGGGAGTAGAGCAGCAACCATAGCACCTGGCCTGTGACTCTATGTTTGTATAACCTTCCTCCTTGGTTGTGCATGAAGCGGAAGTTCATTATGATGCCAGTGCTTATCCAAGGCCCTAAGCAACCCGGCAACGACATTGATGTGTACCTAAGGCCATTAGTTGAAGAACTCTTACAACTGTGGAATGGAACAGGTGTACGTGCATGGGATGAGCACATGGGGGAAGAATTTGACCTAAAGGTGTTGCTGTTCGTGACCATCAATGATTGGCCTGCTCTCAGTAACTTTTCAGGACAGACAAACAAGGGATACCGCGAATGCACACACTGTTTGGATGATACCGACAGTATATATTTGAATAGTTGTAAGAAGAATGTGTACCTGGGACATCGTCGATTTCTTCCGAGAAGGCATCCCGTAAGAAAGAAAGGCAAGCATTTCAAAGGTGAGGCGGATCACCGGACGAAGCCTCGCCACCGTACTGGTGCTGATGTACATGATATGGTCAAGGATTTGAAGGTGATATTTGGAAAGGGTCCTGGCGGACAACCTGTTCCGAAGGACGCTGACGGACGCGCACCCATGTGGAAGAAGAAATCTATATTTTGGGACCTGCCTAATTGGAAAGACCTAGAGGTCCGCTCCGCAATCGACGTGATGCACGTGACGAAGAATCTTTGCGTGACCCTGCTTGGCTTCTTGGGCGTGTATGGGAAGACAAAAGATACACCTGAGGCATGGGAGGACCAGCAACGTATGCACGGAGAAGACGGCATACATCAGGGTCATGCAAGCTACGCTCTTACCAAAGAAGAGAAGGAAATCTTCTTTGAATGCCTGCTCAGTATTAAGGCACTGTCTGGCTTCTCGTCGAATATAAAGGGAATAATAAACATGGCAGAGAAAAAGTTCCAGAACCTGAAGTCTCATGACTGCCACGTGATTATGACGCAACTGCTTCCGGGTGCATTGAGGGGGCTTCTACCGAAAAATGTTCGATTAGCCATTGTGAAGCTATGTGCATTTCTCAATGCAATCTCTCAGAAGGTAATCGATCCAGAAATCATACCAAGGTTACAGAATGATTTGGTGCAATGTCTTGTCAGTTTCGAGTTGGTGTTCCCACCATCCTTCTTCAACATCATGATGCACGTCCTAGTTCACCTATGCGAAGAGATTAACGTTTTGGGTCCTGTATTTCTACACAATATGTTCCCTTTTGAGAGGTTCACGGGAGTCTTAAAGAAATATGTTCATAACCGTGCTAGGCCAGAAGGAAGCATCTCCAAGGGCCATCAAAATGAGGAGGTCATTGAGTTTTGTATTGACTTTATTCCTGACCTTAAGCCGTTTGGTGTTCCTGAATCGCGGCATAAGGGCAGACTGGATGGAAAAGGCATGCTAGGAGGGGAACAAATAATATGTATGGACGGACATTCTCTCACTGAAGCACACTACACAGTTCTACAGAATTCCGCCTTGGTGGCTCCGTATATGGATGAACACAAGAATTTGCTACGCTCCAAACACCTGGAGCGGTCTGATGACTGGATTACACGTGAACAAACCAGGAGTTTCGCCAGCTGGTTGCAGACACGTACCATGCATGACACCTCTATTGAAGGTGACCTGTACTTGCTGTCCCAGTTACCATCTTCGAATATAATGACTTTTAAAGGGTACGAGATAAATGGTAATACATTTTACACGATCGCCCAAGATAAGAAGAGCACCAACCAAAATAGTGGTGTCCGCTTTGATGCAGAAACCAAGACAGGAAAGGAAACATATTATGGTTATATACAGGACATATGGGAACTTGACTATCGACGTGGTTTAAAGGTCCCTTTGTTTCAGTGCAAATGGGTCAATATGACACGAGGTGGGGTAACGGAAGACCCGCAGTACGGAATGACAACAGTGGATCTCAACAATCTTGCGTATGCAGACGAACCATTCGTCCTAGCCAATGATGTGGCACATGTTTTCTATGTGAAGGACATGTCTACCAAGCCAAGAAAAAGAAAAGATAAGGAAGCGAATGCATCGTACGATGAGCCAAAGTGGCACATAGTTCTTTCTGGGAAGAGAAACATCGTGGGAGTGGATGACAAGACAGACAAGTCAGAAGATTATGAAAAGTTTGATGAAATTGCTCCATTCACAGTGAATATTGACCCGAGCATCCCGTTAAATGATGAAGATTTTCCATGGTTACGGCGCAAAGGGACACACGCGAAGAAAAAGTTTCACAACCAAAGATCTGGGATGTGATCGGCTTCACTATCATCACTTTCTTCTGTGTTTCACACCCAGAGGGGAATCTCTGTAATAGTTAGGGTAGTTATGTGTTTTGACATTTGAAACGCGAAGAAATTTTATGTGCAAACAAATTCTTTCATGCCTTTACTGATTTTTAAAGTTAAGTTATTCACAAACTAGTGATTCACACTAATTTCAAATAATTCAAAATTTAAACTATTCAAATTTGAAAACTACGGGCACTAACAGAAAGTTTGTAATTTTTTGTACCTAAAGCAAAAATATTCACAAAGAAACTCTAAATACACAAAAAAACAACACAAAAATAAATAAAGCAAAAAAATAATAAAAAAAGCCCGCCTACTAGGCCAAAGCGGCCTGCATACGACTAGAAGGAACCCAACCTATCGTTGGGCCAGGATGCAGGCCCGCAAAGGCCAAGTGGGCCCACAGGGTAGCAAAGAACACGTAGGCCCAGTAAGCCTGCTTTGAAGAGGAGCTCGAGAGAGCGACCACACGGGGGTTTATAAACCAGTGCGGTCGCCCCTCAGCTAGCGAGGTGGGACTAAACTTGCCGCACCGCACCTGCGCCAGCGCACCCCCTTTAGTACTGGGTCGTGGCACAAACCGGTACTAAAGGGGGGGCCTTTAGTACCGGTTTGTGCCACCACCCGGTACTAAAGGGGGTCGCTTCCCGCCGCTTGGGCTGGCCAAAACTGGCCTTTAGTACCGGTTGGTGGCTCCAACCGGTACTAAAGGTGCCTTCTATATATACAACACTTCGAAAAATTTCATTCTCCCTCTATTTCTTCCTCTGTTTCCCCATTGAAGCACCGCCCGCCCCGATCGATCGACGCCGTCACCGACCCCATCGCCGTCGCCGCCCCCGTCGCCATCGCCGCCCCCGTCCCCGTCGCCGCCCCGGGCCTGTCCCCGTCGCGCCGTCCCTGCGTTGCCGCCCCCGCGTCACGCCCCGGCCCGTCGCTTCCTCCGGCCGTTGCCTCGCCGTCGCCGTCGCCCCGCTGTGAGCTCTCCCCCTCTAACCCCTCTCCCTCGCCCCCGGTGGCCACCATGGGCGCCGCCCCTCACCGAGCCCATACACACACACAAGCATGATGAACACACACATACACGTATATATGTATGAATGCATGTATATATTAGTATATACGTATTTTGTATGTTTAATTAGTTTAGATTTTTTAGATTATTGTTTTTTCACTAGTATATATGTATGAATGCATGTTAGATGGATATAATTAGTGTTTAATTAGTATGGAATTTTTTTATATAATGTTGTTTTTCTGTTTTTTAATGGATGTATAGAAGTTGTTTTTTCTGTTTTTAGTGTTAGATGCTTAATTAGTATGAAATAGCATATAGAATTTTGACATATGCAATGATAGCATAATTAGTGTTATATAGAAATGTTAGTTATCAAAATCCAATCATTAAAAAAATGTTACTTTTTGCGGGCATATAGCTAGTATTTGTTCTCGACGATGCCCGGCCCGCATCCTCGCCGTCGACCCTTCCGCGACGACGTCCGACTGACCCATGTCCGGGACTGGGCTCCACCGGGCTGGCACTGGGAGGTGCTGCCTGGAGGGGCGCGCCGCTTGATGAGGAACCCGGCCCCTGGTCCCGTCGTTGACCCTGATCTCGTTTGGTGGCGTTTGCGTGGGCCAGTTTCGGCGCGGAGGGAGCCGGCCCAGCCGGAGGTGGTACGTCGCCGTGTCAGGGAGGAGGACGAGCACGTCCATCGCTACATGGTTGCGTTAGAGGGCGGCAGGTTCTCCAATACCTGGCAGTTTCTTCAGGGATCTCACTTCAGCTATGATCCTATGAGGGTTCCTTCTCTTTGGGTGTCCACCGCCCCGCCGCAGGAACCGCGAGTGTCCTAGATTCTTCTGTAGTATTCAATCTTTATTAGCTACCTAGCTAGTGATGTATTCAATATTATATCTATTATTCGAGACGATGTATTCGAGATTATATCTATTATTCGAGACGATGTATTCGAGATTATATCTATTATTCGAGACGATGTTTTTGAGATTATATCTATTATTCGAGACGATGTATTCGAGATTATATCTATTATTCGAGACGATGTAATTTGAATACTAAATTGTTTTATATTTCTTTTGGATTAGTTAAATAAAAGCTATGGCGGACAATACCGGCAGAGAGGGAGAACAGGCCATGTTCGATATGATACGCCATCCTCACGGGCCAAATGATGATCAGAATGAAGAAGATTATGACGGCTCCGAATTTCTAAACAACACCGGAGAGGGTGATATGATATTCGATCGCGACGACCGAATTGATGAAGTCATGAACTATGATTATGATGATGACGAAGAAAATGTTGATCTTGAAACAACAAAGACCGGCGAGGTATATATATTTATATAAGCAGGCATCTGGTGATCATCACATGTTTTAAATGAGTTGAAGATATATTAACGAATCAATCTTTGTTCTTTCAGCCATCCGGATCAAGCAAATCTTCAGGCAAAAGGACGAAACGAGGCCCGAACAAAAAGTTGAAGGAGGGCGTAAAGTACAATATCGAGGCAATCAGACCTAATGGCGAATCATTAGCGCCTAAGAAGATTGCAGACAAGTTCCTTCGTCAGTGCAGAGTTCTTGTGAAGGACCAACTCCCGATCTCCCTTCAAGAATGGAGAGAGCCAGCAAAAGACAAAAGACAAAAAGACAAAGAGGACATTGCTCCACGTCCAGATGTTACTTTTGTCGACAAAAAACAAAAAGATCTGCTTTGGGATACTCTCATGGAACATTTCACCCTACCAGATCATTTCACAGAAGCAGATGTGCAGAAAGTCAAGGACGCCGCTCTTAGGAAGATGGCGGTTGCATTCAAGAACAACAAGAATCGTGAATGGGACAAGTACGTCAAGGGAGGAAGGAAGACTCCAGTATTCGAGGGAACACTAGAGAACCAACGTGCTCATTGGGACGATTTCGTGAAATTCAAGGATTCGAAATTAGCTAAGGAACGGTCGAGAATAAACAAGAAGAATGCTGAAAAAAGGATAAGTTCCATAAGCTGGGGCCAGGTGGCTATGCGGTGGCAATGCCTAAGTGGGATAAGTCTGAGAAAGAGATGGAGGATGCAGCTGTCACTCCGGTTACTAAGAGCTGGCCCCCCAGGGTCAGGACTTGGTTCTATGCGCATGGGGGGAGTTGGACCCGAAGACAGGCAATGTTTCGACGAGGGAAAGTCTGAAGGGAGCCAACGATGCGATACTTGTTGCAATAGAAGAGGCACGATCGGGGGTGTTCCAGCCCAACAGAGAGAATGACGAGCTTACGCGTGCCCTGGGAAATCCTGAACACCCGAGAAGAACACGAGGCAAGGGCGCTATTCCGTGGTATGAGGGGTTTTCAGACTGGAACACCGACTACAGAACCCGTGCGAGAAAGAAGATTGCGGAGGAGAAGAAGAGGAAGATGGAGGAGGAGCAGAGGAAGCGGGACTATGAACGCCTTCAAGGCCTAGAAGCAAGTCAAGCGGAATTGGCAGTCAAATTCCAGCGGTAGCAGGAGCACATCGACTCACTTACCCAGCAAAGGGAGTCTCAACAGCTGCAACAGCTAGCGAATGATCCAGCATTGGATAGCACCGCCCCATCCATGCCGAGAAGCAGCGTGGGTTCCACCCCGGATGACGCAATGCTGGATAGATACCCCGTGGATGACATCACGGAGAACACTAACTGCGAGCTACACGTCAAAATGAAGAACATACCCATTAAGGTGGCGGACGTCGTTGCTTTTACAAATCCCCCCGAGGCAACCTTCCATTGCAACGCGATTCCAGTGGGCTATGCTCGTGTCTTGGTTGATGAGGTGGTGGACCCATATTCGGAGCTACAGCTTGACATTCCTGGAGGTGACGGTGAGCACTTTCTCGAAGAGGCCAAACATCGTATCATCCTATGGAAAAAGGATTGCATCATCTTTCGAAGGCCACCGACACCGCGTCAGCCAACTCCTCGTCGAAGTCCGCCACCGAGTCAGCAGACTCCCGCTCCTGCAAGTCCACCAAGTCCGGCAGAGTGTCAGACCACTCCTCCTCCAAGTCCGGCAAAGTGTCAGGCCACTCCTCCTCCTCCAAGTCCGCCACAGCATCAGACGTCCACTCCTCCTCCAAGTCCGGCACAACCTCAGGCCACTCCTCCTCCAAGTCCGGCACAGCTTCAGGCCACTCCTCCTCGTCCAACTTAGCCCCGTCAGCCGTCTCCGCCGCCTCAGCAATCGTAGAAGAGACACCCCGCAGCTATGGTGCATAGCGGTACGAGTCGGGGTAGTACAGGAAGTACAGGCGGAGGCAAGCGATATAAATATGGTCCAAGCCTCACACCTCTTCCGCAGAGGCCTTATGACAAGTCCGAGGAGGAAAATGCAGCCATATCGATGGCCGAGGTGGAAGCCCATTTTGCACCGAAACCGCCACCGCCGCCAAGGGAGAAAGTGCCTGAGGAAACGATTGACCACTTCATTCGTATGGCTCAACCACCAGCTCCCAAGCCTGTTCACACAGACTATGAGCGCCACATCAGGAAGTTAAATCGAGCACGTCTACGTAAGGAGGCGAGCTCGGGATCGAGCAAACAACAAGCAGCTGTCAAAAAATGCGGGAAGACCATTCCCCAGCTGGGAGAACAGGCGGCGCAATTGATCCCCTCGCTTGTTGTGCCAACAACACGTGACAGTACGCGCACCCAATATTATTGTGGGCAAACAGTTTACGTTCCCGAGGTAGGCAATGTGGTAATAACCAAGGACCATATAATGCAGGCTGAAGTTCTCAACATCACTGTTGGACAACTCCTTGAGATCGAGCCCATGCCTGTGCTTAGAGAGGATGAAATAAAACGGAAATATGTCCGGGGCCAACCTTTGGTCGAGCCAGACAAGGTCAAGAACCTCCCAATGAGAATGTATGAATTGCATCAATGGTACATGAACATTACCAAGATTTCAGATCGATTGTCCCTCATGGTGAATGTCAAGGAGGAGCATTACTTCCATGAGAAAGCTCTGTCCGTTGAGTATTCTGAACTGTTTCAGTTATACAATCAAGACGCACTCGACAAATCTATCGTCAGTTGCTATTGTCTGTAAGTGATTTCTTTCTGTAATTTAAGTCTCAAGCTAGCTGTAGTGATCCTTTTGATCAATCATTACCTGTAATTATCCTCACTATATTCTTTTCTGTGGTATTATGCAGGATGAAGATGTATGAAATGAGAAAAGGTAGACGCTTTGGCATTGGGTTCATTGACCCAAACACCGTTAATGAATACACATGGCTAATAAATCCACATCATGAAAAGGCCGTAGAGGACAACATGCTAGAGTTCTTGAAGCGCCTCAAATACAATGAAGATATACTACTTCCTTACAACTTCCAGTGAGTCACACTGTCTTGTTCTACAAATTCTTTGTTTTTACCTACTAGCTAGCTACATGTTTTTGCTTACATATGCCCGCTTAATTAAGACATGCAAACGTGTGTGCATGCAGATTTCATTGGATCTTGTGTATCATTAAAGTTGACGCCGGAACAGTTGAAATACTGGACTCACTACTCAAAGAAAATACTGACTATAACATGTTGTTTGGGATAGTCAATAGGTAATTTCAATCATTATTAACTATATATCTCGGCCTATTTAGTTCGTCATTTCATGATATGAACTATTTAATAACCCCCTTATTCATTTTCTTTGTTGGCGGGCAGGACTTGGGCAAGGTTCATCAGCGTCACGGAAGGCGAATGGAAAAAAAAGCTTAAATGGTTTCGACCCAAGGTAAGTAATTAAGTAGTACTAGCTAGCTAGCTAGCTGCCATCTCTTTAATTATCATGCTTGATTAATTATTATATGATCAAATTCCATTCTCATAAAGGCCCTGAAGCAGGCGCAAGGGACTGATCTGTGTGCATTCTGCGTTTGCGAGAACATTCGCATGATGGCGTCCGAAAGGAGTAGATCTCAAAGACAGGAATGTGTACGCTTGTCAGAACACTATTCACAATTTTTACCACTATCGATATCTAGTCACACAACTAATACACATGCATATTGATCTCCTTCTTAACAGTTCAGAGAGGTGCGGGAGAAGCTCCTAGAAACGGAGCGCGTTGAAGCACTTCAAGAGGAAATAGCGGGATTTTTGCTCGACCAGGTCATAAATCCGAAGGGAGAATACTATTACCCGCTACCGCCCCCATGAAAACCACTTCCAATTGTCATCGTGCTCCGAAGGCACCAATTAGGCTAATGCCACTGGCTCCAAAGGCAACATGCATATGTAGGAGAAATTGTATATAGCTATACATGTGTGTATGTGTGAATTAATTAATATGGTGGTTTGTGAGACATTGATGATATATATATGCATGATTGGTTCTACTAGAAATTATATATATATATATATATATATATATATATATATAACGTGTACAATGTGTAGTATCGTAAAATACCAGCAAACGAAAATGAATTAAAATGGAAACACAAAATTAAATGAAAAAGAAATCATAAAACTAAAACCCCCCAAACCTTATAGTACCAGTTGGTCTTACCAACCGGTACTAAAGGGCTCCAGGCCCCCGGAGCTGGCTCGTGCCACGTGGTTGCCCTTTAGCACCGGTTCGTGCTGAACCGGTACTAAAGGGGGGGGGGATTTAGTGCCCACACTTTAGTGCCGGTTATGGAACCGGCACTAAAGGGCCTTACGAACCGGTGCTATTGCCCGGTTCTGCACTAGTGACTCTAAGAAATCTTTGATATTCAAACCTAATAATCCTAATAATTAGGGGTAATTTTCCTAGAGTAGGGGGGGGGGGCAATGGCCCCCATAAAGCTCCGCCATTGTGAACCTCTACATACCTGGGGAGTTGGATATCATCTACGTTACTTATTGAGAATGCAACTTCAGCTGTTGAGCATTTGGTGTAGAACTAGAAAAAAATGCTCTCGTGTTCTGCAACAAAATGTTTCACTGACTGGGTTTAACATTGCTCTTACAGTGATGGGTTTTTCTTTGCCGTCAAGGAAGTATCATTGATTGACCAAGGAATCAATGCAAAAAACAACACATCGTCCAGCTTGAGCATGTGAGTTGTGGGTTATGACATGCTAGAGCAATTGTTTCTCTTACACTGCCTTAAACATTATGTTTGTTATCACTGTCTTGGTTATATCATCAACTGAGATCAGTTGTGAATCATTGGTTTCAGGAGGTACCCCTCTTGAGTCGTTTGGAGTATGATAATATTGTTCAGTATTATGGAACAGACAAGGTAAAATTATGGCAATATTGTTCGGCCTAGTTACTTATGGCTTGTAAAATCATTATAGTATAATTATTATTTCCTCGGTGTACTTTTCATTACATTCTGTTATTTTCCCTTCTGGGAATTGCATATTTGAGATTTAGCCCATGTAGAGATTTGCCAGCTAAATTTTCTTTTTCCTGCTTTCTCCGACTAAATGATATTTGTGTGATATAAACTGCTGATTCTAGATCTTTACACTAAATCTAGTCGGATGAATGTTTTGCAGGAAGATGGCAAATTGTATATTTTTCTTGAACTTGTGACCCAAGACTCTTTGGCGGCTTTGTATCAAAAATATTGTTTACAAGATTCACAAGTATCAGCATATACAAGGCAGATTTTGAATGGTTTGAACTATCTACATCAGCGAAATGTGCTGCACAGGTGAATATTAGAATGCATTGTTTGGTATATATATATTTTTCTGTATTATATTTCTCGCTGGCCATTTAGAGCCTATTCATTGCTGGATCACCAGGGACATTAAATGTGCAAATATCCTTGTTGATGCAAATGGTTTAGTCAAATTGGTAGATTTCGGGCTTGCGAAGTAGGTACTTAATCCATCAAACACATGATGTATTAGCAATTTATCACAATACTCCATTTTGTATCGACTCTTTCTAATCTGCCATTCCGCGGATGTCAATTTTGAGCCAGGCAAGATCTGGCAAGGGAACTGTTTTCTGGATGGCCCCCGAGGTTAGTTTATGAAGTTGAGCTATTGTGCCTTTTCTACATCATGTTGGTCGTACTTTTTCTTGAAAGAAAGGCATCATGTTGTTCTTACTCACATTCAGAGTGTGTGTACAATTACACTTGAGCATATTTGTGCCTGAGCTAACAAATTTGCTTGTACATAGGCTGGCAAGTCTTTCGTCCTTTTCCTCATTTCATCTCTTCTACTTCATCCGTCCAGAATTAGGAGGAAGTATAAGATGTTTTGAATATTTCAATACGGATGGCCTCCACTCCCACCACCAACCACACCCCCTCTGATCCCTCCCCAGCCACGAACCCCCCACCCCTCCCCATCGTCCTAGCTCCCCTGCCGATCCAGATCGAGAGCTGCTAACTGCCGGTGCTGAGGATGAAGACGGAGACTCTCGTGCGCACTCCGAGAGTTGCCCTGGGATCCTCCCTCCGCTCAAGCTGCCACCACCTCCAGATCGGCTCCCCCTGAACTTCATGCCGCCGGTGGTGACCGGCGCATCGCAGGCATCTACGGAGAAGGGGTGGGTGGAGGTCGGGGGCCAGCATCGCCGGAGGTTGGAGAAGCTATCTGCCCTACCCCGCAAGAAGGAGACCGACAGCGCCCTCGCTTTCAAGCGGAGAGCTTATGGGCTCTGCTTCTAATGCTTGACAGAGGACCACTTCGTCGCCGACTGTCGTGGGCCTGTCACCTGCCTGGGCTGCGGTCGCTCTGGGCATCGCAAGCGTAGCTGTCCGGACCACCTCCCTGCCAGCCATGGTCATCTCCTCAGCGCCCTGTTGCCGCCGACTACTCCTCGCCTCCCCAAGCACCCGCCCCAGCTCCTTCACTACGGTTGTAGAAGCGTTCGTGGGCCTCTATTGTTGCTGCTCTGACTTGGCTCGTTCAAGGGGTCCCTTGTAGCACTTCTGGCGCCCCTTGTTCAGGTCTGTCCGACCCCGACGAGTCGACCTTGGCTGCTGATTTGGGGCTGCTGAAACCCCTCTTTGCAGCTCAGACCGAGGTGCTGCACGCCGAGTTGTAGTCTCTGGTTACCGCTCGTGCGGAGGAGGTCGTTCAACCCCTCCTGACATGTCCGTTGGTTTGCAGGGTTGGGCGGCCCAGGTCTCGGGCCTCTTAGAGCGGCTGGAGGCTATCAGTGGCAAACTTGTTGATTTGCCGGCCTTCAATCAGTGTCTTGAGGCGCGAGAGGGAGGGAATATGGAGAACGGTGGGGGATCTTCTTCCTTGGCGCCTTTGGATTTGCCTCCTCCCTGGTGCGAGCATGATGAGACGACGCCCTTTGTTGTTGCCGATGGTAAGGATGTCAGTGATGCGGGAGTGGCCGGGTGCTCGTTTGAGGTTCTGACAACTATGGCGCTACCTGCAGATGTTCTTCATGTGGTGGATGTAGTTCTACACGAGATGGTAATTCAAGGTGAGGAGGAGCAAGCTAAGTGTAAGGGCATATTTATCCCTAAGGTGTTTTGGTGATTGATGACAATGCCTTTGCGGACTAATCGTGTGCGTTGAGCTTTTCAGAGATTCATCCTTTGGCATGAGATGATTCCCTCCCCTCGTTGTGTTTTTCAAGACGTTTCAGCTCTTTTGTTTCTATGTTGGTGGACTAGTTTCGTAGGAGTCACCGTACTATCAAGAGGGGATCCGCTTTGGTAAGGCTAGGGTGGAATCAACACGTCCACATCCTTATCGCACCCGCTGAACCTTCCTGCTTCAATGGAGTACTATTTCCCCCCTCTGTTTGCTTTGTCTGGTCCCAATGGTAGTACCGCGGGCCACAGCGGTAGGACCGCCCAAGCACAACAAGCGGTAGTACCGCTCCTCAGCGGTAGTACCGCTTGGAGCCTTCCGCCATAGTACCGCTGCGGCTCCGTGCTCCACCGCCTCGACTCGAGGGCCCCTTTTCTCGTGTCGGGTTTTGCGGCACTAGCTGTGGCAGTAGAGGCGGTAGTACCGCTCCCAAGCGGTAGTACCGCCCTTACCACCGCGATAGTACCGCTCAGGGTCCAGGACCTCGCTCCTTTCCTTTGCATGGCAGTATCGCTAGGTGGGACGGTAGTACCGCTAGCTTAGCGGTAGTACCGCCCACCCCAGCGGTAGTACCGCTCTCTGTGGGGCTGATTGGGGGGTAACGGTTGGATTGTTCCCCCCACTATATAAGGGGGTCTTCTTCCTCAAAGTTGACCTACCTCTTCCGCCAAAAGCTCCATTGTTGCTCCAAGCTCCATTTTCGCCCGATCTCTCTCCCTAGCCAATCAAAGTTGTTGATTTGCTCGGGATAGGTTGAGAAGGCCCCGATCTACACTTCCACCAAGAGAAATTTGATTCCCCCCAGTAATCCCTAGTGGATCTTGTTACTATTGGGTGTTTGAGCACCCTAGACGGTTGAGGTCACCGCGGAGCCATAGTCCATTGTGGTGAAGCTTCGTGGTGTCGTTGGGAGCCTCCAATTAAGTTGTGGAGATAGCCCCAACCTTGTTTGTAAAGGTTCGGTCGCCGCCTTCAAGGGCACCAATAGTGGAATCACGGCATCTTGCATTGTGTGAGGGCGTGTGGAGAATACGGTGGCCCTAGTGGCTTCTTGGGGAGCATTGTGCCTCCACACCGCTCTAACGGAGACGTACTTCCCCTCAAAAGGAAGGAACTTCGGTAACACATCCTCGTCTCCATCGGCTCCACTCTTGGTTATCTCGTGCCTTTACTTGTGCAAGCTTATTTGTGTTGTATCCCTTGCTTGCTTGTGTACTTATTGTTGTTGCATCATATAGGTTGCTCACCTAGTTGCATATTTAGACAACCTACTTTGATGCAAAGTTTAATTTGGTAAAGAAAAGCTAAAAATTGTTAGTTGCCTATTCACCTCCCCTATAGTCAACTATATCGATCCTTTCAATTGGTATCAGAGCCTCATCTCTTTATTAAGGACTTTGCCATCCGAAGAGTATGGTTGACACCGTAGACGGTGGGGAGGAGCACTCTGGTGTGAATCCGATCTCGTCTACGGGTGATGGGGGAACCACGGTGTCCCATGAGGAATTCAATGTGGCTTTGGACACATTGAAAACCTCCATGACAACCGAGGTTGAAAGCATGTTTAATAAATTCTTAGAAGGACTTAAACTATCTACCTCGTCATTGAAAGTGGGTAGTCCCGCAGACGAGGTGACGGATGCTAACTCCGACAAGGGGGAAGCTACTAGTGAAAAGTAACCTTCTACTAGTGGTAGAAATGGCACCATCATCTTTGCCCATGTGGCACCTCCAGTTTATGGAGGACCGATTCCTTCTACTCATTTAAATCATGCCGGACCTCCTCCTAAGATTGTGAAAAATGAGGACTTTGATTCTTGGGTGTATTGCTTCAAGCGTCATTTAAATCATGTGAATACTAACCTTTGGAGAATCATTGAAGAAGGTTTTCATCCACATGACCGAAGCAACTTCACCCCTAGAGAAGCCGTGGACCATCAATTCAATGAGAATGCTCTCTGCATCATTCAAGATGCAATTCTTCCCGAAGGTCTCCCTCATCTTCGACCCTACGCCATGGCAAAAGACGCATGGCATTGCGTTGTTTCCCTCTATAAGGGAAGTGCAAGCATTCAACGCTCCAACTATGAAGTGGTGCAAGATGAAGCCGATGAGTTTGCAATGAAATAAGATGAAGAACCTCGTGAGCTCTTCCGGAGAGTCACCAAACTTGCAGTCTCACTCCGAGATCATGGGAGCAAGGACACGGATGACAATTGGATCAAGCGCAAGTTTCTTAAAGCAATGATTCCTTACCACAAGGCCTTGTCCTCCGTCATCCGTCAAAGACCGGACTTCCACTCCTTGACCTCAAACAAAGTGTTGGATGAGTTTGTGGCAATGAGGATCTTGGACAAGACCGCCAACAATGCGGTGTTGCGCTCACAAAGGGTAAAGAAGCCCAACCTTGCCTTGAAGGTCAAGGTTATTGTGGAAGAAGAGGAAGAAGAGGAAGATGAGGAGAGCAACCCCGAAGATACAAAATATGACTATCATGAACACATGGCTCTTGCGTCAAGGAAATTTTGGAGCAAGAAGAACACAAGGCCCAACTTCAACAAGAACAACTCAAGTGGGCTCAAGGGCAAGCAACGTGTGAGAACATGTTACAATTGTGGCAATGTGAGCCATTTCGTTGTGGATTGCCCTTACAAGAAGCGGGAAGACAATGGTGGCAAGCTCATCCAAAAGGACAAAGCCAAGTCCTTCCCCAACAAGAACAACTTCACCAAAAAGACTCCTACTCGAGGGTTGGTGGTTCAAGAAGAATATCATGAGGATGACAATGATGAAGAAGATAATGAAGCCATGGCCATGGCCTCCGTAGCCATTGCCACAACTCCACGGGTGTCCCTCTTCAACTCACGCAATGAGAACATCGCCGCCAAGTGCCTCATGGCTAAAGCCACCAACAAGGTAACCCCCAACATCAAAACCACCATCATTACTAATCCCTCCTTGATGGATGGCATTGATGAAAGTGAGGGGTCTAATGAGGAACTGAATGAATTTGAGTCTTTTATGAGTAAGCTCAAGGGCAAATCCAAGAAGCACTTTGTTGCTCTCTTGGAACAACTTGGTGAAGCCAATGACATGATCGAGGCTCACGAAGAAACCATCTCTAAGATGGAAGGTCATAGTCATGACTATGCCGATGAGATATCGGATCTCTCTAATGCTCTTGAGGAAGAGCTTGAGCATCATTTGGCTCTTGAGGAGTCACACAATGATGACCATGCTAAGTTAAAGAAAGATCTTGATCATGCTCTTGTTGTGTCTCGTGTGCTAACTTCCGAGAAGGCTAAACTTGGTGTTGACCATGCTAGACTCAAGGAGGAGTTTGATTTGCTTGACAAGGCCCAAAAGGTCTTGAAGGGTGCTCATGCTAGCCTCAAGGAGTCTCATGCTCAACTCCAAGTTAAGCTAACCAAAGAAAAGGCCACCTTGCCTCATATGGTATTAATTGATAATGCAAATGCCACTAACCCGTGTTGTGAGCATGTGCATCTTGTGGAGGAGAATTCCAAGTTGAAGGATCAACTTGAGAAAGGCCTTGTGACATGCATTCAAGGTGATAAGAACCTCAACGACCTTTTGAGCAATCAAAAGGAAGTTGTGGCCAAGGAGAGAGTTGGGTTCGCACCCAAGTCCAAGAACAAGAAGAAGAGCGACAAGACCAAACGACCTCCTCCTCTCAAGAAAACCTCTGTGAAAGAGGGAGAGGGTGCTCCTAAGGAGAAGAAGAACAATGTGAAGGGTGGTGATGTCAAAAAGGGCAAAACCACCCCCTCCAACAAAGCCGGCGACTTTAACCCTTCTTATGTGTTGTGCCGTGCTAGTGATGGGCATGTTTATGCTAAATTTGTTGGTTCTCCTTATGAGTACATTGAATGGTCTGTTTGGGTTCCTAAGACCCTTGTTACTAACATCAAAGGACCCATTACTAAATGGGTACCTAAAACTAAGCATTGATCTCTTGTAGGTGTTTGCTTCCGGTGGGGGATCATGGTTGCTCGATAGTGGAGCAACAAATCATATGACCGGGAGCAAGGACTTGGTGGTGGACGTGCAAAAGATCCCATCTATGCCCACCAATGTCGAGTGGGGTGATGCCTCATCTTCTAAGGTATTGGGTCTTGGCAAGGTTGTCATTTCTCATGATCTAACGATCGAGAAAGTCATGCTTGTTGAGTCCCTTGCGTACAATTTACTTTCTGTTTGTCAACTTGCACTCATGGGCTTTGCCACTTTCTTTGATATTGATACTGTGGCCCTCTTGTGGAGCAAGACTCTTAAAGTAGCCTTCGTTGGGCATGTCGAGAATGGTCTCTGTGTGATTAACTTTTCGGAGCGACCCACTAAGACCGCGACATGCCTAATGGCTAAAGTTGATGTGGGATGGCTCTGGCATCGCCATTTAGCCCACGTCAGTATGAGATCTTTGCAAAGCCTTCTCAAGGGGGACCATGTCCGTGGACTAACAAATGTTAGTTTTGCTGAAGATCGTTCTTGCAGTGCTTGTATCGAAGGAAAGCTTCATGAGAAGGCTCACCCTCCCTCGACTATCATAGACCCTTGGAGCTCCTTCACATGGACCTCTTTGGGCCTCCATCCTTTGATAGTCTTGGGGGTAGAAAGTATTGCTTGGTGATTGTGGATGATTGTTCGAGATACACTTGGGTATATTTCTTCAAGAGGAAGAGTGAAACTGAACAAACCGTCATCGACTTTGCAAATGAAGCTCAGCGTCAACATGATGCAAAGATCTTGACAATAAGAAGTGATAAGGGCACCGAGTTCAAGAACTACACCTTGGATGAGTTTCTTGGTGATGAGGGGATCAAGGATCAATATGCTGCACCATATACCCTTCAACAAAATGGTGTCACGGAGAGGAAGAACCGGACATTGATGGATGCAGCAAGGACCATGATGGTGGAGTTCAAGTCTCCATACAACTTTTGGGCTGAAGCCATGAACATAGCATGTCATGCATCCAATCGACTCTATCTCCGCAAAGGCTTGAACAAGACTCCTTATGAAATACTAACCGGTAACATGCCGAACCTCAAGTACTTCTGGGTGTTTGGGTGTAAGTGTTTCATTCTCAAGAAAGGTGTTCGTTTGTCTAAATTTTTCTATAGCCTATGAGGGCATATTTGTTGGTTATGCTACAAACTCTCATGCTTACCGTGTTCTCAACAAGTCCACCGGACTCATTGAGGAGACGTGCAACGTGGAGTTTGACGAAAATAACGGCTCCCAAGTGGAGCAAAGTGGTACTTGTGATGTATGTGATGAAATTCCTCCCCAAGCCATAAGAAGAATGGGTGTGGGTCATATCCTACCCATTGAGGAACCCCTTGTGGCCGAAGGAGAAGGACAATGCTCCACTCAAGTGGAGCCATCACCAACCCAAGACCCACACGCTTCCGAAGAACAAAGTGAAGGCCCTCAACCTCGTGAACAAGACCAAGGGCAAGATCAACCTCAAGATGGCGGTGAACCACCAAATGATGCCCAAGGTCAAGTTCTCCCCCTCGAGCAAGTTCAAGATCGAGAGTAAGCTCAAGATCTAGAACAAGCTCAAGATGACGCTCAAGATAATCAAGTTAATCCTCCTCCTTCCACATCCGAGGAGGAATTAGAGCATCGTGCCGTGAAGATTGCTTCCAAGCTCACCACACAAGGTCATCTCATGGAGAACGTGGTTGGAAGCCTAAGAAAAGGGGTAAGCACTCATAGAAAATTAGCAAACTATTGTGAACATCACGCATTTGTCTCTTGTGTTGAACCCCAAAAGGTCTATGAGGCGCTCGAAGATTCGGATTGGATCAATGCCATGCATGAAGAACTCAACAACTTCGAGTAAAACAAGGTGTGGAGATTGGTGCCAAGGCCGTCGGGGAACCACAACGTCATTGGAACCAAGAGGATTTTCAAGAACAAGCAAGATGCTCATGGGAACATCATTCGCAACAAGGCAAGATTGGTAGCACAAGGCTACTCCCAAGACGAGGGTATCGACTACGGTGAAACCTTTGCTCCCATTGCTCGTCTTGAATACATTCGTTTGTTTATTGCTTATGCTTCCCATCACAACTTTAAGTTACAACAAATGGATGTGAAGAGTGCTTTTCTTAATGGTCCTATTAATGAGTTGGTTTATGTCAAGCAACCCCCCTGGGTTTGAGGATCCCTACTTCCCGGATCATGTGTATCAACTCGATAAGGTACTCTATGGCCTTATGCAAGCCCCACGTGCATGGTATGACCACCTTACCAAGTTGTTACAAGATCCTGAATTTGAGGTTGGGCAAATCGATCCCACTCTTTTTACTAAGAAGGTCAAAGGGGAGTTGTTTGTATGCCAACTATATGTTGATGATATTATCTTTGGTTCCCCTAACAAAGCTTTCAATGAGGATTTTGTCGCTCTCACGACCTTTAAGTTCAAGATGTCTTCGATGGGAGAGTTGAAGTTCTTCCTTGGTTTCGATATTGTAGCGACCAAACCTCAAACAGTCTGATCTCTGTGCATCAGTGTCATCCCTGGATCGGTAATGCTGACACGCATGGTACTTGAAGGATTTATAACAGACTAGCAATCACACACTTATTACATCGAATGTCTCAAAAGAGAACTTATTACAATAAATATGGCTTAAGGCCATCTAATAACGATAACAGCGGAAGACTTGGAAGATAAGCGAGTCCATCAACTCCAACGGCATCACTGAGTATAAGACCACGACCTAAGGCACCTTACTCGTCGTCTGAAAAGTCTGCAACATGAACGTTGCAGCCCGAAAACGGGTCAGCACATGGAATATGCTGGCAATGTAACACATAGAGAGTAATGAACAGAATAATGCTATCACTACATGCATATATGGCTGGTGGAAAGCTCTATGGTTACAGTTTGGCATAAAGCCAACTTTTTCCTACAACATAGGAATAAATTTTATTTAACTATCATGGTGGTTGTTAAACATTGAGAAGGTTCCTCCAACTCAATCCCAATTAAGTATCAAATCATTAACCCAACAAGATTAAATTAAGTAACATGATGAGATTCACATGAAAATCCAGGTACTAGATACTCAAAACATCCATAACCGGGGACACGGCTAACCATGATTAGTTTATACACTCTGCAGAGGTTTGCGCACTTTTCCCCGCAAGACTCGATCAGCTCTGTTGGATTTCTCACACTACATAATATTTGAGAAATGGATGACCGAGACACAGTCTTTCAGAAGCATTAGCTCTCTACTCCGGGTAGACAGTTACACCTACTTTCCCCTACATCTGCTAGTCTACCTCTTCAAGAGTTCACACAACTTAATCACCTATGCTAGAGCCCATGGTAGCTTGCGGCTTTACACGGAAGTTTCTAGCATGAATCTCATGATCCCTTTGAGCCTGGGTGGCGGTCCATAGGAGAATCACATGGTACCCCGGGATTTCCAAAAATATAGGCAACACTGGGTTCCCCAGGTGCCTCAATCTACCCAGATGTGAATTTAAGTTGCCACCTTAAGTAAACCATTAAATAACAATCTCATATCTATCATGGATACACTAACCCAATCCACGTCTACTAGCATAGCATGGCAATATAAGTAAACGTAGAAGTAACTCCCAAAGGTTTGATAACAAAACATGTAATAGGTACTACCTCAACTGCTTCCCAAAACCCACATGTTAAATCACATCCTAACATGGCATTGTTTGAGGATTGATCTAATGCAATAAAATTGGCTAGTAAAGAGGTATGATCAAAGTGTTACTTGCCTTGCTGATGATCCGTGAAACCTAGAGACTCGTAGTAGCAAGCGGCCGCACTCCGGGTACTCTATCGCAAACAAACAAGCATACAATAAGCACTCATCTAATGCACAGGTAAAACTCAAATAAGAGATCTAACCAGAAAGTTCAACTTAAGAACTCCTGTTTCCAAAAAGAATCAAATCAAACGAAGCAACGAAAGTCAAACAGCGAAAGAAACAAGCTTCGTTTACTATTCTGGACCTAAATCAAGTTTTATAGTAGCAAAAACTTGTTTGAGTTGGTTAAACGGAAAGACGGTTTCGAGACGAAACTCTAGGCGTTTGAATCACCTGATTCCGATAAACGAGCGAAAAGTTATACTAAAACGAAAATCAGATCAGAAATCGCGATCAGAAATAATCGCGCAAAATCCGAGAAAAAGAAAAAAAACGGACAAACATGCTAACGAACAAACGTTCGTTGTCTGCGGCTAAACGACAAAAACCGTTTGCTAAAGCGAATGTACGGACGAACATCTGCAAAATAACTAAACTGGGAAAAAACCGACGAACTAATCTAAAAAACGGATCTAGGTTTTTTTTAAAAACTAACAGTTTTATTAAAAAAACGGCGGTGGCGGCGGCGGTGGCTACCTCGTCGGGTCCGGCGGGGCTCAGGGCTCTGGTGGGGCGGGGAGGCGGCGGCGGCGGCGGCGGAGGGTGGCGCGGGAGTGTGCGGC
>NC_057810.1:635023427-635051667 GCF_018294505.1 Triticum aestivum
GGCTGCGGGGCAGGACGGGTGGTGGCGGCGGGGGCGACAGGTATTTAAGGAGGGGGGCTCGGCTTGGGGAGGGAGCCAAGGCGGCGGTGGTGGGGTCCCGGACTCCTAGCCGGAGTCCGGCTCGGCCACGGCGGGGACGCGAGCGAGGCGACTGGCGGCTGGGCCGGCTGGGCCTTCGGCCCGGTCGGTCTGAACAGTTTTTTTCTTTTTCGAAAAAAAATAATTTCGCCGAAAGTTAAATAAATTCTAGAAAATAAAATAAAATTCTAAAAATGCCAAAACAAATTTTCACAGTCTAAATAATATATTTAGAACAAGATGAACATTTCCTTGGCCCTAAAATGCAATTTTGAGAATCGTGCAATTTTTCCTAAATTCAAATAAAATAGCGATAAACTCCAAAATAAAAATCTTATTTGATTCTTTTTATTAAATCCTCAATATTTCTTTATTTTGGGAAAGTCATTTTATTCCCTCTCTCTTATTTTTATATTAAAAATATTTGAAGATAAAATAATTAAAAATCAAATGATCCTATTTTCAAAATTTGAAAAAACTCAAATATGAAAATAACGAAATCCCCAACTCTCTCTGTGGGTCCTTGAGTTGCATAAAATTTCTAGGATCTAGCCAAAATGCAATAAAATATGATATGCAATGATGATCTAATGTATGACATTCCAAATTGAAAATTTGGGATGTTACAAACCTCCCCCTTTAAGATGAATCTCGCCCTCGAGAATCGGGTTGGCTAGAAAATAGGTGAGGGCGGTCCTTTAGTAGATCTTCCTCTTGCTCCCAGGTGGCTTCATCTTCGGTATGGTGGCTCCACTGAACTTTGCAAAACTTGATAACCTTGCTGCGTGTGACTCGGCTGGCAAACTCGAGAATCTTGACTGGTTTCTCCTCATAGGTCAAATCACTATCTAGCTGAATCGCTTCCAGCGGCATTGTATCTCTCAGCGGTATGTCAGCCATCTCTGCATGGCACTTCTTCAACTGAGAAATGTGGAACACATCATGAACTCCTGACAATCCTTCGAGCAATTCCAACTTGTAAGCAACTTCTCCCATAGGTTCCAAAACTTTGTATGGTCCTACAAAACGTGGCGCTAACTTTCCCTTAACTCCAAAACGCTTAACTCCTCGAAGTGGGGTTACTCTCAGATAAACCCTGTCTCCAACTTCGTACACTGTCTCCTTGCATTTTGAATCTGCATAACTCTTCTACCGGGACTGGGCTACCTTGAGCCTATCATGAATCAACTTCACCTTCTATTCAGACTCTTTAATCAAATCTGGCCCGAACAACTAACAGTCTCCAACTTCGTCCCACAACAACGGTGTCTTGCACCTCCTTCCGTACAAAGCTTCGAAAGGGGCCATCTTCAAACTGGATTGATAACTGTTGTTGTAAGAGAACTCTGCATATGGCAAATTCTCGTCCCAACTAGATCCATAATCTAGCGCACAAGCTCTCAGCATGTCCTCCAGAATCTGATTGACTCTCTCGGTCTGTCCATCTGTCTGTGGATGAAAGGCTGTACTGGACTCTAGCCTGGTACCCAAAGTTTCGTGCAACTGATTCCATAATTTGAGGTAAACTGGGTTCCTCTATCTGATACAATGCTGCTCGGAACTCCATGCAAACATACGATCCTGATCATGTATATCTTCGCCAACTTAACACTGGTGTAAGTGGTCTTCACTGGGATGAAATGAGCTACCTTCGTCAAACGATCGACTACAACTCAAATCGAGTCATAGCCGCAATGAGTCCTGGGCAATCCCGTGATAAAATCCATGCCTAGTTTATCCCACTTCCATTCGGGTATCGACAATGGCTGTAGCAATCCTGCTGGCTTCTGATGCTCTGCCTTCACTCTCTGACATACATCACATACTGCTACATACTCCGCAATATCCTTCTTCATTCCGGTCCACCAGAAAGTGTCCTTCAAATCCAGATACATCTTGGTATTTCCTGGGTGAATAGAATACGGCGAATCATGGGCCTCCTGCAGAATCAACTTCCTGATCTCCGGGTCATTAGGCACATAAACACGGTCTTCAAACCATAAGGTGTCGTGCTCATCCTCACGAAATCCTTTAGCTTTTCCTTTGTTCATCCTCTCCTTTATCTCGGCAATCTCCTTGTCAGTCTTCTGAGCTTCTCTGATCTTATCCATCAAAGTCGGCTGAGTCTCCAGTGCTGCAACATAGCCTCTTGGAACTATCTCCAAACATAGCTCGCGAAGATCCTCGGCTAACTCCTTCGGTAACTCTCCGGTCAAGAGTGTGTTGACATGGCTCTTGCGGCTTAACGCATCGGCTACTACATTAGCCTTTCCGGGGTGATAATGCAATCTCATATCATAATCCTTGATGAGCTCCAACCATCTCCTTTGTCTGAGATTCAACTCCTTCTGTGTGAAGATGTACTTCAAACTCTTATGATCTGTGTACAACTCACAATGGTTTCCGATGAGAAAATGTCTCCATGTCTTCAATGCATGCACTACGGCTGCTAACTCCAAATCATGTGTAGCATAATTCAACTCATGGGGCTTAAGCTGTTGTGAGGCATACGAAACAACTCTTCCCTCCTGCATAAGCACTGCTCAAAGTCCTCAATGTGAAGCATCGCAATATACCTCATAATCCTTGCGCTGATCTGGCAGAATCAACACGGGTGACGTAACCAAACGTTTCTTTAACTCCTGAAAACTGGCCTCACATTCCTCAGTCCATTTTAACTTGGTGTCCTTCTTTAACAACTCTGTCATGGGCTTCGCAATCTTCGAGAAATTCTCAATGAACCTCCAGTAGTATCCTGCGAGTCCAAGAAAACTCCGGATCTCTCCAACTGTCGTTGGGGCTTCCCAATTGGTCACAGTGACAACTTTGGTGGGGTCTACTGCTATTCCTTCTCCGTATATAACATGTCCGAGGAATCCAACTTCCTTTAACCAGAATTCACACTTGCTGAACTTGGTATATAACTGATGTTCTCTGAGCTTCCCAAGTACCAAACGCAAATGCTCCTTATGCTCCTCTTCATTCTTTGAGTAGACTAGAATATCATCAATGAACACCACGACAAACTTATCCAGAAACTCCACAAACACCTTGTTCATCATGTTCATGAAATAGGCAGGTGCGTTAGTCAGACCAAATGACATAACGGTATACTCATACAGCCCGTACCTGGTGGTAAAAGCCGTGTTAGGTATATCCTGCTCTCGAATCTTCAACTAGTGGTATCCTGATCGCAGATCGATCTTGGAAAATACCTTAGCTCCTTGCAACTGGTCAAACAAATCATTGATCATCGGTAGTGGGTACTTGTTCTTGATTGTCACTTCATTCAATCCTAAATAATCAACAACCATCCTTAATGATCCATCCTTCTTCTCCACTATAAGCACTGGCGATCCCCAAGGTGAAGAACTTGGGCAAATATATCCTTTATCCAGTAGCTCCTTAATCTGCTTCTTAATTTCCTCCAAATCCTGTGCGGGCATCCTGTATGGTCTCTTAGATATTGGCCCTATGCCTGGCAAAAGTTAAATCAAAAACTCAATGTCTCTATCCGGTGGCATGCCTGGCAACTCTTCTGGAAATATGTCAGGAAAATCCTTCACCACTGGTACTTCCTCCTGTACAACTCCTGTTAAGGAATTTACTTGAGTCCTCTTCGTCTCATGCCGGAATACATACTTGATCCTTCTTCCTTCTAGAGTGGTAAGCAAAATCGACTTACTGGCGCAATCGATGGTTCCTCCATACATCGATAGCCAATCCATACCCAGAATCACATCCAAACCTTGTGACTCCAAAATTATCAAATCCGAGGGGAAAACATGCCTGCCTATGGTCAATGGTACTTGAAAATATCCTCCACTGGCCATATACTCCGCTCCTGGTGAGCTTACTAACATAGGTGTTCTAAGAACCTTGGTGGGCAGTTTATACTTATCCACAAATCCCCTTGATATGTATGAATGCGTTGCACCAGTATCAAAAAGAATGATTTCAGTAAATGACTTCACCAAAAACTTACCTATTACTGCATCTGGCTGGGCTTCAACCTCCTCCACGCTAACGTGGTTTACCTGTCCCTTGTTGAAAGGGTTAGGCTTCTTCCCAGAGCTTCCATTGCCATTTCCATTCTTCGCTTCAGGACATTCAGTGGCATAATGTCCAGTCTTCTGGCATTTGAAATAGGTAATGTGGCTTAGATCCCTCTTGGCTGGGGTTGATGGGTTGGTACGATTCTGTCCGTTGCTTCCTCCATTCCCATTACCATTCTTGGGGCCACTATGGTGGTGCAAACTCCCTCCTCCATGGGTATGCTGAAAAGGTCCTCCCGAGTTCGGGGTAAAACGAGGCTTCTGCTGAGCTCCAGAATTGTACTTCCCTTGTCCATACTTCCTCTTGCGGTTGTCAATCTGCTGCTGCTTCCCTTCAATCATGAGAGCTCGATCTACCAACTCCTGGTAGTTGTTAAAGGTTGCTACCATCAATTGCATGCTCAGCTCATCGTTCAATCCTTCCAGAAACTTCTCCTACTTAGCTGCATCCGTAGCAACGTCATCTGGGGCGTAACGTGCTAGCTTACTAAAGTCATCCACATACTGGCCAACAGTACGTCCTCCTTGGCGTAAGTTGCAAAACTCACGCTTCTTCATGGCCATAGCTCCTGCTAAAACATGAGCAGTACAGAAAGCTTGCTGAAACTGATCCCATGTGACAGTGTTGATAGGATAAGTGGCTGTGAAATTCTCCCACCATGATGCTGCGGTTCCATCAAGCTGATGTGCGGCAAAACGCACCTTCTCCGCATCTGTGCATCCTGCAGTGGTCAACTCCCTTCCCATCTTACGAAGCCAATCATCTGCAACTATCGGCTCGGTGCTACTAGAGAACACCGACGGTTTCAGCCTCAAGAAACGGGCTAAGTGATCAACAGGTGGTGGTGGTGGTGGTGGGTTTTTGTTGTTGTTGTTCCCCTGATTCTGATTCTGAACTAGCATTTGCATCAATGCATTCTGCTGCTGGATCAACTGAGTGAGCTCCGGTGGGAAAGCAAATCCATTGTCACGTCTCAGAGGCATATGAGGTTTAGAAAAGATTAGAGAGAAAAACATTACCATATGCACATGAGACAAATGCAAAAATTTCACTTCAATCAAATTACACAAGGGCATACAATGGTCTAGCTATCGTTACAAAAAGTGCTCGGACTATACTATATACATGGGGGAAATACTACTACTATTATGGTGGTTGACTAAAAAAATTGATTGGTCGAAGACTCCATGATATCTGCTCCAGCTTCATCAACAAAGTCATCATCGGTATCGTCCGGGTACGAGTCGGTGTCGTCGATGATGATGTAGTTCTCCAGACAAGTGCAATCATCGTCTTCTCCTCCAATCATGGGAAATCCCATAAATACTTTTAGCTTCTTCTTCAGATCTTCATTCTTCTCCACGAGTGTTGTTATTTCCTCCTCATAACCATCACGTGTAGACTTAAGTTCTTCCTCCAGCTCTGTGATCTTGGTCATAGCCTTCTTCAGATCTATCATGCCTGCGCACATCTGGTTCTCCTGACGATGAATGTGCTGGTTTTACTCCTGGATGAAAGCTGCAATTGATCTATCCTTCCTGGTGCATGATCATCTCCCATTGCTCATCTCAGCACCCACAAATCTGGTAGATAGTATCCTTGAGATCCTTGAGGTAAACTTCTCCAATGCGTCCCATTGTGATGTGGGCTGCTATGCTCTTTCCTGGACTCCAGGTTGGTGCATCAAAGGAAAACTCTATGGGTTCAGTGACGGGCATGCACGTTCTTCCTGGAACTTGAACTTGAATCATCCATCGCTCCTCTTCTGGTAAAGTGGCGATGTAGGTCCCGGTGAAGCTCGGTACTCCGATGTTCAGGTACTTAGGGACTTCCTTCAAGTGGCGTCCAAAGGGTGTATCTTCATCCGGTTGCGTGAACTTGTTCCTTGCATCCGCCATTCCTAAAAGAGTAGAAAAGGTGAGGAGTCAGAAATGAGAAGAGAGAGAGTAGTGATCTAGGGCTTTAGCTTAGTGGTCGTGTCCTACAGTCAGCGTGTGCCCTGATACCATCTTGTAGCGACCAAACCTCAAATAGTCTGATCTCTGTGCATCAGTGCATCCCTGGATCAGTAATGCTGACACGCACAATACTTGAAGGATTATAAGAGAGTAGCAATCACACACTTATTACATCGAATGTCTCAAAAGAGAACTTATTACAATAAATATGGCTTAAGGCCATATAATAACAATAACAACGGAAGACTTGGAAGATAATTGAGTCCATCAACTCCAACGACCTCACTGAGTATAAGACCACGACCTAAGGCACCTTACCCGTCGTCTGAAAAGTCTGCAACATGAACGTTGCAACCCGAAAACGGGTCAGCACATGGAATATGTCGGCAATGTAAAACATAGAGAGTAATGAACAAAATAATGCTATCACTACATGCATATATGGCTGGTCGAAAGCGCTATGGTTACAGTTTTGCATAAAGCCAATTTTTTCCTACAACATAGGAATAAATTTTATTTAACTATCATGGTGGTTGTTAAACATTGAGAAGGTTCCTCCAACTCAATCCCAATTAAGTATCAAATCATTAACCCAACAAGATTAAATTAAGTAACATGATGAGATTCACATGATAATCCAGGTACTAGATACTCAAAATGTCCATAACCGGGGACACGGCTAACCATGATTATTATACACTCTGCAGAGGTTTGCGCACTTTTCCCCGCAAGACTCGATCGCCGCCGTTGGATTTCTCGCACTACATAATGTTTGAGAAACGGATGACCGAGACATAGTCTTTCAAAAGCATTAGCTCTCTACTCTGGGTAGACAGTTACACCTACTTTCCCCTACATCTGCTAGTCTACCTCTTCAAGAGTTCACACAACTTAATCAACTATGCTAGAGCCCATAGTAGCTTGCAACTGCACATGGAAGTTTCTAGCCTGAATAATCTCATGATCCCTTTGAGCCTGGGTGGCGGTCCATAGGAGAATCACATGGTTCCCCGAGATTTCCAAAAATACAGGCAACACTGGGTTCCCCAGGTGCCTCAATCCACTCAGATGTGAATTTAAGTTGCCACCTTAAGTAAACTATTAAATAACAATCTCACATCTGTCATGGATACACTCACCCAATCCACGTCTACTAGCATAGCATGACAATATAAACAAACATAGAAGTAACACCCAAAGGTTTGATAACAAAACAGGTAATAGGTACTACCTCAACTACTTCCCAAAACCCACATGTTAAATCACATCTTAACCATGCAATTGTTTGAGGATTGATCTAATGCAATAAAACTGGGTAGTAAAGAGGTATGATCAAAGTGTTACTTGCCTTGCTGATGATCCGTGAAACCTAGAGACTCATAGTAGCAAGCGGCGCACTCCGGGTACTCTATCGCAAACAAAGAAGCATACAATAAGCACTCATCTAATGCACAGCTAAACTCAAATAAGAGATCTAATAAGAAATTTCAACTTAAGAACTCCGGTTTGCAAAAAGAATCAAATCAAACGAAGCAACAAAAGTCAAACGGCAAAAGAAACAAGCTTCGTTTACTATTCTGGACCTAAGTCAAGTTTTACAGTAGCAAACACTTGTTTGAGTTGGTTAAATGGAAAGAGGGTTTCGAGACAAAACTCTAGGCGTTTGAATCGCCATATTCTGATAAACGAGCGAGAAGTTATACTAAAATGAAAATTGGATCAGAAATCGCGATCAGAAATAATCGCGGAAAATCTGAGAAAAAGAAAAAATGGACGAACAGACGAACGAACGAACGTTCGTTGTCTGCGGCTAAACGACGAAAAACGTTCGTTAAAAGGAACATATGGAAGAACCTCCGCAAAATAACAAAACCTTGAAAAAAACGACGAACCGATCTAAAAAAACGGATCTAGGTTTAAAAAAACCCGAACGGTTTTATTAAAAAAACGGCGACGGCGGCGGCTACCTCGTCGGGTCCGGCAGGGCTCGGGACTCCGGCGGGGCAGGGAGGCGGCGGCGGTGGCTCCTGCGGCTGCGGCTGCGGGGCGGGATGGGTGGTGGCGATGGGGGCGGTGGGTATTTAAGGAGGGGGGGCGGCTCGGCTTGGGGAGGGGGCCAAGGCGGCGGCGGCGGGGTCCCAAACTCCTAGCCGGAGTCTGGCTCGGCCACGGCGGGGGCGCGAGCGAGGCGGCTGGTGAAGGAAATATGCCCTAGAGGCAATAATAAAGTTATTATTTATTTCCTCATATCATGATAAATGTTTATTATTCATGCTAGAATTGTATTAACCGGAAACATGATACATGTGTGAGTACATAGACAAACTTAATGTCACTAGTATGCCTCTACTTGACTAGCTCATTAATCAAAGATGGTTATGTTTCCTAACCATAGACATGTGTTGTCATTTGATTAACGGGATCACATCATTAGGAGAATGATGTGATTGACTTGACACATTCTGTTAGCCTAGCACTTGATCGTTTAGTATGTTGCTATTGCTTTCTTCATGACTTATACAAAGTTCCTACAACTATGAGATTATGCAACTCCCGTTTACTGGAAGAACACTTTGTGTGCTACCAAACATCACAACATAACTTGGTGATTATAAAGGAGCTCTACAGGTGTCTCTGAAGGTACATGTTGAGTTGGCGTATTTCGAGATTAGGATTTGTCACTCCGATTGTCGGAGAGGTATCTCTGGGCCCTCTCGGTAATGCACATCACTATAAGCCTTGCAAGCATTGTAGCTAATGAGTTAGTTATGGAATGATGCATTACGTAATGAGTAAAGAGACTTGCCGGTAACGAGATTGAACTAGGTATTGGATACCGACGATCGAATCTCGGGCAAGTAACATACCGTGACAAAGGGAACAACGTATGTTGGTATGCGGTTTGACTGATAAAGAACTTCATAGAATATGTAGGAGCCAATATGAACATCCAGGTTCCGCTATTGGTTATTGACCGGAAACAGTTCTAGGTCATGTCTACATAGTTCTCAAACCCGTAGGGTCTGCACGCTTGACGTCACAATGACAGTTTTATTATAAGTTTATAAGTTTTGATGTACCGAAGGTTGTTCGGATTCCCGGATGTGATCAAGGACATGACGAGGAGTCTCGAAATGGTCGAGACATAAATATTGATATATTGGAAGCCTATATTTGGTTATTGGAATCGTTCGGGGTGAAATCGGGATTTTACCGGAGTACCTGGGGGTTACCGGAACCCCCCCGGGGGTTATTGGGCCTACATGGGCCCTAAGGGAGAAGAGGAGGGCCGGCCAGGGCAGGCCGCAGGTCCCTCCCCCCTAGTCCGAATAGGACAAGGAAGCGGGGGGGGGGGGGCGCCCCCCTTTCCTCTTTTCCCCTTACCCCTTCCTTCTCCAACAAGGCAAGAGGGGGGGAGTCCTACTCCCGATGGGAGTAGGACTCCTCCAGGCGCACCCCTAGGGCCGGCCGCACCTCCCCCTCCCTCCTTTATATACGGGGGCAGGGGGGCACCTCTAGACACACAAGTTGATCTTCGTGATCGTTCCTTAGCCGTGTGCGGTGCCCCCCTCCACCATATTCCACCTCGGTCATATCATTGCGGTGCTTAGGCGAAGCCCTGCGTCGGTAGAACATAATCATCGTCACCACGCCGTCATGCTGATGGAACTCATCCCCGACACCCTGCTGGATCGGAGTCCGGGGATCGTCATCGAGCTGAACGTGTGCTGAACTCGGATGTGCCGTACATTCAGTACTTGGATCGGTCGGATCGTGAAGACGTACGACTACATCAACCGCGTTGTCATAACGCTTCCGCTTTCGGTCTACGAGGGTATGTGGACAACACTCTCCCCTCTCGTTGCTATGCATCACCATGATCCTTTGCGTGTGCGTAGGAATTTTTTTGAAATTACTATGTTCCCCAACAGTGGCATCCGAACCTGGTTTTATGCGTAGATGTCATATGCACGAGTAGAACACAAGTGAGTTGTGGGCGATATAAGTCATACTGCTTACCAGCATGTCATACTTTGGTTTAGCGGCATTGTGAGATGAAGCGGCCCAGACCGACATTACGCGCACGCTTACGCGAGACTGGTTTCACCGCTACGAGCACTCGATGCTTAAAGGTGACCGGCGGGTGTCTGTCTCTATCACTTTAGTTGAACCGAGTATGGCTATGCCCGGTCCTTGCGAAGGTTAAAACAGCACTAACTTGACGAACTATCGTTGTGGTTTTGATGCGTAGGTAAGAACGGTTCTTGCTCAGCCCGTAGCAGCCACGTAAAATTTGCAACAACAAAGTAGAGGACGTCTAACTTGTTTTTGCAGGGCATGTTGCGATGTGATATGGTCAAGACGTGATGCTATGTTTTATTGTATGAGATGATCATGTTTTGTAACCGAAGTTATCGGCAACTGGCAGGAGCCATATGTTGTCGCTTTATTGTATGAAATGCAAACGCCCTGTAATTGCTTTACTTTATCACTAAGTGGTAGCGATAGTCGTAGAAGCAATAGATGGCGTAACGACAACGATGCTATGATGGAGATCAAGGTGTCGCGCCGGTGGTGATGGTGATCACGACGGTGCTTCGGAGATGGAGATCACAAGCACAAGATGATGATGGCCATATCATATCACTTATATTGATTGCATGTGATGTTTATCCTTTATGCATCTTATCTTGATTTGATTGACGGTAGCATTTTAAGATGATCTCTCACTAAATTATCAAGAAGTGTGCTCCTTGAGTTTGCACCGTTGTGAAAGTTCTTCGTGCTGAGACACCATGTGATGATCGGGTGTGATAGGCTCTACGTTCAAATACAACGGGTGCAAAACAGTTGCACACGTGGAATACTCAGGTTAAACTTGACGAGCCTAGCATATACAGATATGGCCTCGGAACATGGAGACCGAAAGGTCGAACGTGAATCATATAGTAGATATGATCAAGATAGTGATGTTCACCATTGAAACTACTCCATCTCACGTGATGATCGGACATGGTTTAGTTGATTTGGATCACGTGATCACTTAGATGACTAGAGAGATGTCTGTCTAAGTGGGAGTTCTTAAGTAATATGATTAATTGAACTTAAATTTATCATGAACTTAGTACCTGATAGTATTTTGCTTGTCTATGTTTGTTGTAGATAGATGGCTCGTGCTGTTGTTCTGTTGAATTTTAATGCGTTCCTTGAGAAACCTAAGTTGAAAGATGATGGTAGCAATTACACGGACTGGGTCCGTAACATGAGGATTATCCTCATTGCTGCACAGAAGAATTACGTCCTGGAAGCACTGCTGGGTGCCAGGCCTGCTCCTGATGCAACTGACGACGTTAAGAACGTCTGGTAGAGCAAAGCTGATGACTACTCGATAGTTCAGTGTGCCATGCTTTACGGCTTGGAACCGGGTCTTCAACGACGTTTTGAACGTCATGGAGCATATGAGATGTTCCAGGAGTTGAAGTTAATATTTCAAGCAAATGCCCGGATTGAGAGATATGAAGTCTCCAATAAGTTCTATAGTTGTAAGATGGAGGAGAATAGTTCTGTCAGTGAACACATACTCAAAATGTCAGGGTATAATAATCACTTGATTCAACTGGGAGTTAATCTTCCTGATGATAGTGTCATTGATAGAATTCTTCAATCACTGCCACCAAGCTACAAGAGCTTCGTGATTAACTATAATATGCAAGGGATGGACAAAACTATTCCCGAGCTCTTCTCAATGCTAAAAGTTGCGGAGGTAGAAATCAAGAAGGAGCATCAAGTGTTTATGGTTAACAAGACCACCAGTTTCAAGAAAAAGGGCAAAGGGAAGAAGAAGGGGAACTTCAAGAAGAACAGCAAACAAGTTGCTGCTCAAGAGAAGAAACCCATGTCTAGACCTAACCCTGAGACTGAGTGCTTCTACTGCAAGCAGACTGGACACTGGAAGCGGAACTACCCCAAGTATTTGGCGGATAAGAAGGATGGCAAAGTGAACAAAGGTATATGTGATATACATGTTATTGATGTGTACCTTACTAATGCTCGCAGTAGTACCTAGGTATTTGATACTGGTTCTGTTGCTAATATTTGCAACTCGAAACAGGGACTACAGATTAAGCGAAGATTGGCTAAGGACGAGGTGATGATGCACGTGGGAAATGGTTCCAAAGTCGATGTGATCGCGGTCGGCACGCTACCTCTACATCTACCATCGGGATTAGTTTTAGACCTAAATAATTGTTATTTGGTGCCAGCGTTGAGCATGAACATTATATCTGGATCTTGTTTGATGCGAGACGGTTATTCATTTAAATCAGAGAATAATGGTTGTTCTATTTATATGAGTAATATCTTTTATGGTAATGCACCCTTGAAGAGTGGTCTATTTTTATTGAATCTCGATAGTAGTGATACACATATTCATAATGTTGAAACCAACAGATGCAGAGTTGATAATGATAGTGCAACTTATTTGTGGAACTGCCGTTTAGGTCATATCAGTGTAAAGCGCATGAAGAAACTCCATACTGATGGACTTTTGGAATCACTTGATTAGGAATCACTTGGTACTTGCGAACCGTGCCTCTGGGCAAGATGACTAAAACGCCGTTCTCCGGAACTATGGAGTGAGCAACTGATTTATTGGAAATCATACATATTGATGTATGTGGTCCAATGAATATTGAGGCTCGCGGCGAGTATCGTTATTTTCTCATCTTCACAGATGATTTGAGCAGATATGGGTATATCTACTTAATGAAACACAAGTCTGAAACGTTTGAAAAGTTCAAAGAATTTCAGAGTGAAGTAGAAAATCATCATAACAAGAAAATAAAATTTCTACGATCTGATCGTGGAGGAGAATATTTGAGTTACGAGTTTAGTTTACATTTGAAGCAATGCGGAATAGTTTCGCAACTCACGCCACCCGGAAGACCACAACGAAATGGTGTATCCGAACATCGTAATCATACTTTACTAGATATGGTGTGATCTATGATGTCTCTTACTGATTTACCGCTATCGTTTTGGGGATATGCTTTAGAGACGGCCGCATTCACGTTAAATAGGGCACCATCAAAATCCGTTGAGATGACGCCTTATGAACTTTGGTTTGGCAAGAAACCAAAGTTGTTGTTTCTTAAAGTTTGGGGCTGCGATGCTTATGTGAAGAAACTTCAACCAGATAAGCTCGAACCCAAATCGGAGAAATGTGTCTTCATAGGATACCCAAAAGAGACTATTGGGTACACCTTCTATCACAGATCTGAGGGCAAGATTTTCGTTGCTAAATTTGGATCCTTTCTAGAGGAGTTTTCTCTCGAAAGAAGTGAGTGGGAGGAAAGTAGAACTTGATGAGGTAACTGTACCTGCTCCCTTATTGGAAAGTAGTTCATCACAAGAACCGGTTCCTGTGACAACTACACCAATTAGTGAGGAAGCTAATGATATTGATCATGAAACTTCAGATCAAGTTTCTACTGAACCTCGTAGGTCTACCAGAGTAAGATCCGCACCAGAGTGGTACGGTAATCCTATTCTGGAAGTCATGTTACTTGACCATGGCGAACATACGAACTATGAGGAAGCGATGATTAGCCCAGATTCCGCAAAATGGCTTGAAGCCATGAAATCTGAGATAGGATCCATGTATGAGAACAAAGTATGGACTTTGGTTAACTTGCCTCATGATCAGCAAGCCATTGAGAATAAATGGATATTCAAGAAGAAGACTGACGCTGATGGTAACGTAATTGTCTACAAAGCTCGACTTGTTGCGAAAGGTTTTCGACAAGTTCAAGGGGTTGACTATGATGAGACTTTCTCACCCGTAGCGATGCTTAAGTCTGTCCGAATCATGTTAGCAATTGCCGCATTTTAAGATTATGAAATTTGGCAAATGGATGTCAAAACTGCATTCCTGAATGGATTTCTAGAAGAAGAGTTGTATATGATGCAACCGGAAGGTTTTATCGATCCAAAAGGTGCTAACAAAGTGTGCAAGCTCCAAGGATCCATTTATGGACTGGTGCAAGCATCTCGGAGTTGGAATAAACGCTTTAATAGTGTGATCAAAGCATATGGTTTTATACAGACTTTTGGAGAAGCCTGTATTTACAAGAAAGTGAGTGGGAGCTCTGTAGCATTTCTGATATTATATGTAGATGACATATTGTTAATTGGAAATGATATAGAATTTCTGGATAGCATAAAGGGATACTTGAATAAAAGTTTTTCAATGAAAGACCTCGATGAAGCTGCTTACATATTGGGCATCAAGATCTATAGAGATAGATCAAGACGCTTAATTGGACTTTCACAAATCACATACCTTGTTAAAGTTTTGAAAAAGTTCAAAATGGATCAGGCAAAGAAAGGGTTCTTGCCAGTACTACAAGGTATGACGTTGAGTCAGACTCAATGCCCGACCACAACAGAAGATAGAGAGAAAATGAAAGATGTTCCCTATACTTCAGCCATAGGCTCTATCATGTATGCAATGGTGTGTACCAGACCTGACGTATGCTTAGCAATAAGTTTAGCAGGGAGGTACCAAAGTAATCCAGGAGTGGATCACTGGACAACGGTCAAGAATATCCTGAAATACCTGAAAAGGACTAGGGATATGTTTCTCGTTTATGGAGGTGACAAAGAGCTAGTCGTAAATGGTTACGTCGATGCAAGCTTTGACACTGATCCGGACAATTCTAAATCGCAAACCGGATACGTGTTTATATTGAACGGTGGAGCTGTCAGTTGGTGCAGTTCTAAACAAAGCGTCTTGGCAGGATCTACATGCGAAGCGGAGTACATAGCTGCTTCGGAAGCAGCAAATGAAGGAGTCTGGATGAAGGAGTTCATTTCCGATCTAGGTGTCATACCTAGTGCATCGGGACCAATGAAGATCTTCTGTGACAATACTAGTGCAATTGCCTTGGCAAAGGAATCCAGATTTCACAAGAGGACCAAGCACATCAAGAGACGCTTCAATTCCATCCGGGACCAAGTCCAGGTGGGAGACATAGAGATTTGCAAGATACATATGGATCTGAATGTTGCAGACCCGTTGACTAAGCCTTTTCCGCGAGCAAAACATGATCAAGACCAAGACTCCATGGGTGTTAGAATCATTACAGTGTAATCTAGATTATTGACTCTAGTGCAAGTGGGAGACTGAAGGAAATATGCCTTAGAGGCAATAATAAAGTTATTATTTATTTCCTCATATCATGATAAATGTTTATTATTCATGCTAGAATTGTATTAACCGGAAACATGATACATGTGTGAATACATAGACAAACTTAATGTCACTAGTATGCCTCTACTTGACTAGCTCATTAATCAAAGATGGTTATGTTTCCTAACCATAGACATGTGTTGTCATTTGATTAATGAGATCACATCATTAGGAGAATGATGTGATTGACTTGACCCATTCCGTTAGCCTAGCACTTGATCGTTTAGTATGTTGCTATTGCTTTCTTCATGACTTATACAAAGTTCCTACAACTATGAGATTATGCAACTCCCGTTTACCGGAAGAACACTTTGTGTGCTACCAAACATCACAACGTAACTGGTTGATTATAACGGAGCTCTACAGGTGTCTCCGAAGGTACATGTTTAGTTGTCGTATTTCGAGATTAGGATTTGTCACTCCAATTGTCAGAGAGGTATCTCTGGGCCCTCTCGGTAATGCACATCACTATAAGCCTTGCAAGCAATGTAGCTAATGAGTTAGTTATGGAATGATGCATTACGTAACGAGTAAAGAGACTTGCCGGTAACGAGATTGAACTAGGTATTGGATACCGACGATCGAATCTCGGGCAAGTAACATACCGATGACAAAGGGAACAACGTATGTTGTTATGTGGTTTGACCGGTAAAGATCTTTGTAGAATATGTAGGAGCCAATATGAACATCCCGGTTCTGCTATTGGTTATTGACCGAAAACAGTTCTAGGTCATGTCTACATAGTTCTCGAACCTGTAAGGTCCGCACGCTTAACGTTACGATGATAGTTTTATTATAATTTTATAAGTTTTGATGTACCAAAGGTTGTTTGGAGTCCTAGATGTGATCACGGACATGACTAGGAGTCTCGAAATGGTCGATACATAAAGATTGATATATTGGAAGCCTATATTTGGATATCAGAATCGTTCCGGGTGAAATCGGGATTTTACCGAAGTACCGGGGGGTTACCGGAACCCCCCCGAGGGTTATTGGGCCTACATGGGCCCTAAGGGAGAAGAGGAGGGCCGGCCAAGGCAGGCCGCGCGCCCCCTCCCCCTCTCGTCCGAATAGGACAAGGAAGGGGGGGGGGGCGCCCCCCTTTCCTCTTTTCCCCTTCCCCCTTCCTTCTCCAACAAGGCAAGAGGGGGGGAGTCCTACTCCCGATGGGAGTAGGACTCCTCCAGGCGCACCCCTAGGGCCTGCCGCACCCCCCTCCCTCCTTTATATACAGGGGCAGGGGGGCACCTCTAGACACACAAGTTGATCTTCATGATCGTTCCTTAGCCATGTGCGATGCCCCCCTCCACCATATTCCACCTCGGTCATATCATTGCGGTGCTTAGGCAAAGCCCTGCGTCGGTAGAACATCATCATCGTCACCATGCCGTCGTGCTGACAGAGCTCATCCCCGACACCCTGCTGGATCGAAGTCCGGGGATCATCATTGAGCTGAACGTGTGCTGAACTCGGAGGTGTCGTACGTTCAGTACTTGGATTGGTCGGATCGTGAAGACGTACGACTACATCAACCGTCATAACGCTTCCGCTTTCGGTCTACGAGGGTACGTGGACAACACTCTCCCCTCTCGTTGCTATGCATCACCATGATCCTTTGCGTGTGCGTAGGAATTTTTTTGAAATTTACTACGTTCCCCAATAGCTGGCGGCTGGGCCGGCTGGGCCTTTGGCCTGGTCGGTCCGAACAGATTTTTTTTAAATAATTCCGCCGAAGCTTAAATAAATTCTAGAAAATAAAATAAAATTCTAAAAATGCCAAAACAAATTTTCACCGTCTAAATAAAATATTTAGAACGAGATGAACATTTTCTTGGCCCTAAAATGCAATTTTGAGAATCGTGCAATTTTTCCTAAATTCAAATAAAATAGCGATAAACTCCAAAATAAAAATCTTATTTGATTTTTTATTAAATCCTCACTATTTATTTATTTTGAGAAAGTCATTTTATTCGCTCTCTCTTATTTTTATATTAGAAATATTTGAAGATAAAATAATTAAAAATCAAATGATCCTATTTTCAAAATTTGAGAAAACTCAAATATGAAAATAACGAAATCCCCAACTCTCTCCGTGGGTCCTTGAGTTGCGTAGAATTTCTAGGATCTAGCCAAAATGCAATAAAATATGATATGCAATGATGATCTAATGTATAACATTCCAAATTGAAAATTTGGGATGTTGCAGATATCAAGCAAAGAAGAGATGGTACCTTAATCAACCAAGCCAAATACACTCAAGACATGCTAAAAAGATTCAAGCTAAGTGATGTCAAGTCGGCTTCTACTCCAATGCCTACCAAGTGCCAACTTGACATTGATCCCAATGGTAAAGCGGTGGATCAAAAGGTATATCGCTCCATGATTGGCTCCTTGCTTTACCTTTGTGCATCTACACCGGATATCATGTTGAGTGTGGGAATGTGTGCACGGTTTCAAGCCACACCGAAGGAAAGCCACTATGTGGCGGTCAAGCGAATCTTTCGATATTTGGCTCATACCCCAAATTTTGGCTTATGGTACCCAAGAGGAGCAAACTTCAAGCTTGAAGGATATACGGATTCCGATTGGGCGGGAGACAAAGTGGATAGGAAGTCCACTTCTGGAGGGTGCCAATTTCTTGGTTGCTCTTTGGTGAGTTGGTCTTCCAAGAAGCAAAGTTGTGTGTCTCTCTCGTCCATCGAAGCGGAATATGTGGCGGCCGGTAGTTGTTGTGCACAACTCTTATGGATGAGGCAAACTTTAAAGGAGTATGGTGTCATTTGTGACAAAGTGCCTCTTTGGTGTGATAATGAAAGTGCCATCAAGATTTCTCTCAACCCGGTGCAACATTTCAAGATGAAGCATATTGAGATTCAGTATCACTTCATCCGGGATCACATTTGGCGAGGGGAAATTGAGCTCAAGTATGTCAACACTCATGATAACCTTGTAGATATTTTCACGAAGCCCTTGGATGAAGCAAGATTTCGCGAGTTAAGGCATGAACTAAATATCATAGATTCGAGCAATGTATCTTGAACCTATGCACATCCCACCACATTCAACATGTTGTCTAGTTTAGGTGTAGGCATGGACATAGGGGGAGTGTCGTTCTCTCAGTGAACTCTCCCTCCCCACATTATGCATAAATCGATCAAATCTTTGACATTAACCATTTTTGATGGTACTTGTGCTTCAAGGACGAGTTTTGGTCATGGGCCCAAGGTTAAAATCTTCGCAGCGCCATACCTCTTGACTCAAACATACGTGGCCTCAGCCACCGCCCTCTCTTGAAGAGGTGTGTCTTGGCCCCTTGCTAGTGTGTTTGCTGCCGAGTTCGTCTTTCCTCCTCTTCTTGCCGTTGGTTTTCCCTTTTTCTGAGCTAAGCCGTTGTTGTCTAGTTGCCGTGGCTTGCTGGGCGGTACTAGCGCTGGTGGTGTGCAGTACTACCGCTTATAAGAGGTACTACCGCCCACCAGCGTGGTACTACCGCTATGGGCAGGACCAGGGGGTTATATCGGGGAAGGGGGAGGTTTATTCTCCCACATACCCATTCGCTTCGCCCCCCTTGTTCCTCTTCGTCTCTCCAGCAACGCCTCGCCGCGGGAGGGCTCCGACGGACCTTCTTCTCCGGGGCGTCCCTCTCCATTTCCTTTGGTGGAGTCGATCCCCACCTCGTCCTCTTGCCATGGATGCCGGTATTGCCCATGTTCCTCCTCTCTTTTTGTCTAGATTTCAGATCTAGCATCTTAGGGGCAATAGTGGTTGCATCTCTAGATTTTTGGCTAAATCTAGGCTTGAGTAGGTTGGAGAAGGCAACTAGACTATTTGGATTAGTGTTTGGTCAGAGTATTTTTGAATTTGGCAGGCCAGTAGTGCCGGATCTGACCACGGTAGTAGGGAACCGCTGTTTCCCTGCTCCGAGTGGTACTACCGCTCTCATTGGAGCGGTACTACCGCTTGGGCGGTACTGCCGCTTCTAGGTCACGGTACTACCGCTGCCTGCCAAGTTCCATCATGTTCCTACCATTCCTTGATCTCTTTTGTTGTGTTTGTTGGCTTATGCTCGTTCTTTCTGGTTGTTTCGCATGTTCTTGTGTCTGGTTCCAGGTGATGAACATCCTGAGCATCAAGCTCACCGTATCAACCCCGGTCGTGCCACATCGAAGCGCTACCGCACATCTGAGTCAGCAAAAGGTTCCTCTAGTGCTCCACCTCCACCTCAACTCAAGAAGAAGTCTGCCGTCAAGCCGAAGCCAAAGGGTAAAACTGTTCCTCAATTGAATGCCAAGGAATTCTGGGCAAGGCATCGCCGCAACCCCTATGTGGAAGACAAAGAACCCACTTTGGTCAACCGTCCGTTCTGGAACCGCTTTGAGTTTGCCATCTTCTTTGATGTGCTCAAGGCCAAGAAGAATCTCTATGTTGATGTGCTCTCCATCGACACGGACTATATGGAGAAGGATCCTGAGTACTTTGGTGAAGCTCTTCAGACGTGCTCTCAGCTGAACATTCTCAAAATCATGCAGTTCAACAAGGACTATGATGCAGATATGGTGGCTCAATTCTATGCCACTGTCCATCTAGGGACTAATGAGGACATGACTCTGACTTGGATGACCAATGGCAAGTTGCTTTCTCTCAAGTGGAAGGCTTTCATGGAGTTACTTGGGGTGGAAGATCACGGGCTTGAGACTCCTGTCGGCTTTCGGCCTCACCGCAGCACAACCTCCACTCACAAGCAAGCCCTCTGGCCCTACTACACTCTGAAGATCAACCCTGACACTAAGAAGGAAACATATGAGCTGCCAACCTTTCTGTACATTCTTCACCATGTCTTCCGTGAGACTCTCTTCCCTCATATCGGGAATCTGGATATGGTTCACTCCTATCTCATGGACATGCTTCTCTTCTGCCAGCATGAGAAGGAAGCAAACACTGGCGAGTCCCTGGACATTTCTCATGTTATGTGGTCTGAGCTCTTATCTGCTATCTCTGAGCGCAAGTGCCCGATCTATGGACCGTTCATCATGTTGCTCATTGAGAAGGCCTGGGATCAGGTCTATCCCAAGGTTATGCTAGAGACTGGAGAGTTGGTGTCTCATGAGATCGAGCGTCTGAGGAAGAAGGAGAACTGGGGCACCCAGGTCCCTAAAACTGAGGGTACATCTTCTGCTGCTGCCATGGAGACCGAGGAGGAGGCTTTGGCTGATGATGACGATGACTATGAGCCTTCTGGGGTAGAGCCCTCTTGGGAAAAGAAGCTCAAGCTCAAGTTGAAGAAGCTTTTCTGCATGAAGTCTCATGGTCAGTACATGACTCATGTGGCTAAGAAGAAGGCCAGGGGGCGTCACAAGGAGCTCATCCGTCAGTTGGGTGCCACCGTTAACAGTGGATCTGAGGACCAGCTAACTAAGGAGGAGGAGTGGATTCAGCAGCACTGCCCATGGACATATTCAGACGCCGAGCAGTTTCTGACTGACGACGGCAGTGCAGACGATCCCGCTGGGATATGATGTTCGAGACCCTCGCTTGCTATCACCTGGAGCCATAGCAACACTCCTTCCCTTTTTGGTGTCTCGGTGCCAAAGGGGAGAGAGTTTAGGGATTTGTGTCGTTGTTTGATTTGCGAGTGTGTCTTTGTGGTGTCGTTGTGTTTTCTCGCCATTTGCTTTGTTTTGTTTTGTACCAGTGAGACCTAAGTTCCAGACATATGGTGTGAGACATATGCTACCTTATATTTTTTTATCATTATCTATGTCTATCTAGTCCTTCGGCATCTTATGAGTTGCATGCTTATCCTGTTATATACTCTGCTCTCATATATCCTGCTTAGGTTGTTGGTATCTAAAATGTAGGGGGAGCCTTGATCCTAGTATGTGTGCCATGCAGTCCAAAGCACTTATCTAGATAGCACACATCTAGGGGGAGCCCGTCTATATTTTAGAGTTGTGGGGTTTGCGCATGTCCTATGTCTTTTCCCGTTTGTGCAAATCCCGTATTGTCATCAATCCACCAAAAAGGGGGATATTGTAAGGGCATATTTATCCCTATGGTGTTTTGGTGATTGATGACAATGCCTTTGCGGACTAATCGTGTGCATTGAGCTTTTCAGAGATTCATCCTTTGGCACGAGACGATGCCCTCCCCTCGGTGTGTTTTTCAAGACGGTGCAGCTCTTTCGTTTCTATGTTGGTGGACTAGTTTCGTAGGAGTCACCGTACTATCAAGAGGGGATCCGCTTTGGTAAGGCTAGGGTGGAATCAACACGTACACATCCTTATCGCACCCGCTGAACCTTCCCGCTTCAATGGAGTACTCTTTCCCCCCTCTGTTTGCTTGGTCTGGTCCCATCGGTACTACCGCAGGCCACAGCGGTAGTACCGCCCAAGCACAATAAGCGGTAGTACTGCGCCTCAGCGGTAGTACCGCTGCGGCTCTGTGCTCCTACCGCCTCGACTCGAGGGCCCCTTTTCTCATGTCGGGTTTTGCGGCACTAGCTGCGGCAGTAGAAGCGGTAGTACCGCTCCCAAGCGGTAGTACCGCCCTTACCACCGCGGTAGTACCGCTCAGGGTCTAGGACCTCGCTCCTTTCCTTTGCGCGATAGTACCGCTAGGTGGGACGGTAGTACCGCTGGCTCAGCAGTAGTACCGCCCACCCCAGCGGTAGTACCGCTCTCTGTGGGGCTGCTTGGGGGGTAACGGTTGGATTGTTCCCCCCACTATATAAGGGGGTCTTCTTCCTCAAAGTTGACCTACCTCTTCCCCCAAAAGCTCCATTGTTGCTCCAATCAAACTTGTTGATTTGCTAGGGATAGGTTGAGAAGGCCCTGATCTACACTTCCACCAAGAGAAATTTGATTCCCCCCACTAATCCCTAGCGGATCTTGTTACTCTTGGGTGTTTGAGCACCCTAGACAGTTGAGGTCACCGCGGAGTCATAGTCCATTGTGGTGAAGCTTCGTGGTGTCGTTGGGAGCCTCCAATTAAGTTATGGAGATAGCCCCAACCTTGTTTGTAAAGGTTCGGTCGCCGCCTTCAAGGGCACCAATAGTGGAATCATGGCATCTCGCATTATGTGAGGGCGTGAGGAGAATACGGTGGCCTAGTGGCTTCTTGGGGAGCATTGTGCCTCCACACCGCTCTAACGGAGACGTACTTCCCCTCAAAAGGAAGGAACTTCGGTAACACATCCTCGTCTCCATCGGCTCCATTCTTGGTTATCTCGTGCCTTTACTTGTGCAAGCTTATTTGTGTTGTATCCCTTGCTTGCTTGTGTACTTATTGTTGTTGCATCATATAGCTTGCTCACCTAGTTACATATTTAGACAACCTACTTTGATGCAAAGTTTAATTTGGTAAAGAAAAACTAAAAATTGTTAGTTGCCTATTCACCCCCCCTCTAGTCAACTATATCGATCCTTTCACTAAGGTTACTGAGATAGTCACATCGAGCAATGATATGGAGCATATTGAGGTGGCCTTGCCTGATGGTTTGGTTGGCGAGGTGCCTCCCTTTGTCTCCTCTTCGGCGACGCTTGCTTCAGGGGGCACTACCAATATGTTGTCTTCTGGGTCCGAGGAGCCACTTGGTGATATTGGTGCGCCATCTACCACCCTGTTGGATGAGTTCCTAAGCAGTTTCAGTTGCGCGGCGCCGGGGTCCTTGCTCGAAGAACCGATTCATGTGCAGATTGACGGTGCATCTACTTGTTCCGAGAGGCGCAGTGGACGTTTGGATAAGAAGAACAGAAACTGCAACATTCCTACTACCAAGCACGCCGAATATAGATTAGCGGAGGCTTATGGGGAACTGCCGAAGGGGATGACACCTAAGAAAGGCTCCGAGGAGGATGTGCAAGAGAATATGAACACTTATCTCCGGATGTACAAGAAACTGCTTACGCCGACGTTGATCCAGGCAATTCGTGCATTGGTGGAGGCCAATGGTTGATCTCATTTTTCAAAAGGTTAGGTGCGAGTTCACATCTTGTCGCAGGCATGTTCTTGAGGTTGCAGTGGTTGTCTTGGTCGGGTATGTTGTGTTGACGATGGTCTTGGGCCTCGGCACCCTTGTATCTGGCTCGGACGACGCCCCTTGAGTGCTAGCCCGGTGTGTTGGGTCTTCGCCGGTTTCCCTTAATTAACCGATGCCATGTATGATTTTTGGGTCCAGTTTCCCTTATTAACCGGACCAACTCTCTTCTTCTATATGCAATGCGGGAGCTCCCCGCCCTCTGACGAGGTTTCGTCAAAAATATTTCAATATGGACTACATACAGACTGAAATGGGTGAACAAACATACTAAAATGCGTCTGTATACATCGATTCAGAGAAAAGTTAGAACATCTTATATTTTTAACGGAGGGAGCAAGTTGTAAGTCGCTCATTAAAAGATTGAGTTGGTTTCAGTGCAAACATAATGACTTGTCTTCATTGCTATTTGTAGGTTTTAGTTTCGCGTGTGGAAAGGTTTGGGTGATACTGACGAGTGAAGATGATCCTACAGCCCAAAAGTGTTCCTTGTTCATGCTCCCGCTTTAATTGTTTCCCGGAGATTTCAACATTGGGTGGCAGAAAGCTTTTCAAGTGGTTTTGGGCCAGCCATTTTCCGCGGGACCATAAAAAAGAGGGCCATTTTCACCAACTTTTGGGACCAATACCGTACGTTCACTCTGGCCACAGCTTCCACCCTCGCAATCGCACTAGCCGCTCGGCTCTAACAGTGCCTGTAACCATCAGGGATCACCGACAAGATTCAACGGCACAGCATTCATCGCCTATCATCATCATGTCAGACCTGGCGTGGTTTAAACGTTCTTATAGTATTTTTTTACGGAGGGAGTATGAATGATCGAATTGCTAGCTAGTTCGTCGCCTATTATCATCATGTCATACCGGAGAACAAACCAGACTCCCTCCCAATTGCAAGTGTCTCTCTACTTTATTCGCAAAAAAAGAAGTGTCTCTCTACTTGGACCACACGCGCTATTCGTGCTGGTGCTGCGTACGGCGATCGACCACACAACCATCGATCGATCGAAGCATCGCTCGTCACACCACGAGGCTTTTCTGCCTTTAAAATTGAGATGCGCTGCGTCGTCACGAGTTCATATCCTCCCTGCGTGTGCGAGAGAGAGAGAGAGAGAGAGAGAGAGAGAGACCATGGGGACGAAGACGGTCGTTCTGTACCCGGGCCTCTCCGTGAGCCACTTCGTCCCGATGATGCGGCTCGCGGGGCCCCTCCTCGACCACGGCTACGGCGTCTCCGTCGCGCTCATCGACACCGGTGTCAAGGAGGACATCGCCTTCGGCGCCGTCGTCCGCCGCGTCGCCGCCTCCATGCCGTCCGTCCGCTTCCACACTCTCCCGGCCGTGGAGGACCCGCCCAAGCTGGCCCGGGACGGGCAGTTCGTGCTCACGTACCTCCACCTCGTGAGCCGCTACAACGAGCGCCTCCACGACTTCCTATGCTCCATGCGCGTCCATGCCGTGGTCGTGGACTCCCTGTCCAATGCGGCGCTCGCCGTCGTCAAGAGGCTCGGGATCCCTGGCTACACCTTGTTCACCTCGAGCGCCGCCACCTTCGTCGCCTTCGCCCAGCTCCCTACGGTCCTTGCAGAGGGCGGCCCGAGCTTCAAGGAGCTGGGACCTGGGAGACACCCCTCTCGAGCTATTCGGCCTTCCACCCATGCCGGCTTCGCATCTGTTGGGCGAGGTGCTCGAGGACCCGGAGAGCGACACATACAAGGCGATGATGGCCTTGCTGTGCCGGATCCTGGAGGCCGACGGCACACTGGTAAACACGTTCGAGTCGTTGGAGGCTCGGGCCGTGGCTGCTCTCAAGGACCCTCGTTGTGTCCCCGGCTGGGTATTGCCTCCGGTGTACTGCGTCGGTCCATTTGTCGGCAGCATCGCCGATGCCGAGGCAAAAGAGCGGCACGAGTGCCTCGCCTGGCTAGACGGCCAACCGGACCGCAGCGTCGTGTTCCTTTGCTTCGGGAGCATAGGCACTGGAAACCACTCTGAAGAGCAGCTCAGGGAGATCGCCGTTGGCCTCGACAAGTCCGGCCACCGCTTCTTGTGGGTTGTGCGAGCCCCTGCCAGCGACAACCCGGAGAAGCCACACGACCCCAGTGCCAACCCGGACCTCGACACGCTCCTGCCGGACGGTTTCATGGAGCGAACTAACGGCCGTGGCCTCGTCGTCAAGCTGTGGGCGCCACAGGTGGACGTCCTCCGCCACAGGGCCACGGGGGCGTTCGTGACGCACTGCGGGTGGAATTCGGTGCTGGAGGGCGTCACGGCGGGCGTGCCGATGCTGTGCTGGCCGTTGTACTCGGAGCAGAAGATGAACAAGGTGCACATGGTGGGGGACATGGGGATCGCCACGGAGATGGTCGGGTGGCAGCAGGGGCTGGTCAAGGCCGGCGAGGTAGAGGCCAAGGTAAGGCTTGTGATGGAGTCTGAGGAGGGTAGAGAGCTCAGAGCACGGGCGACGGCGCACAAGGAAGCCGCGGCTGTGGCTTGCAACGACGGCGGGTCGTCGCGCTTGGCGTTTGCCCAGTTCCTGGCCGACGTGGCCAGCCGGCAGGATCGGGCTTGCAGCGGGGAAGTGATACATGGGAGTGGGTGATGCATGAGCTTGGCATGCCGTACATGTTGCATCAGTATGGGGCTGCGTGTATTTACCTTTTTTTCCGTTTGTAAAGAGCTAGCGCCGGTATGTTTGCGTGACATTCGGTGCGGGGCTGGAAGATAGATGTATGGTGGAGATTCCCCAACACCCGACCCCCTCGCAATAATTCAAGAAATGCTTATGTTTCCCTCAAAAAAAAGAAATGCTTATGTGTAGCATACACGACGACAGGGTATACAACGCTACCGAGATCAATGTGTCGAAGATTCATGTAGCTATTTTTAGTGATATACTCCTTCGGTTACCGCTTAAGCGAGTAGCTATGTCAAAAAGAATCAACAACTCCTTTCGTTCAGAAATATCCCACCCATCCTATAAAGCTTGTCTTGCATTTGTCTAGATATAAATGCATCTGGCATGTTTTAGTAGTTTCAAGAAGAAACAAAATGTGTGCTCGGCAAACCTTATAAAAAGACTTTTGAGTGTTAACATAAATAAAAAATAAATAACTACTGTAGTTAAGTAACATGTGTCTGATGTCTGTGAGTGATAAATAGCCAAGGGTTTCTATATGTTTGCATTAATTCAATTTTTGTGCTTGATGTCTTTGAAGCCGCCGTTTGCAGAAATATCGAGAACGTCGGCTTAAGAAGGAGCGGAAACATTCGATTCAACAAGCACATCGACAACGGGCAAATGAGTTTAGTCAGCTTCTAGTGTTCCATCCGAAGGCTTCTTAGTCATGGAAGTGGCGTCCTCTCGATCTCTTTAGTGTCCCACTAGCCATGCCGCGCGCCTTAATGAGACTGGGCATCACTATGTCAACGTATGAAGTATGGAACATCATGCCGAAGAGGAACAACAGATGCCTCATCAACGTCTCGTGAGGTGTGCCGCATGGTACTACTGAATTTTTTTTGAGAAGCACTACTGGAATCAGGGAATTTGCCGTTAGCTAGTTCTTTGCCGTCCGCTAGCGGACGACAAAGAAGGTCTGTGCCGTCCGCTTCCAAAAAACAGATGGCAAAGAACTACCAGATGGCAAAGATACAATTTGCCATCTGTCAGTTGTTTGCCGTCAGCCAGCCGACGACAAAGGGCCCAAAGGCAGACGGCAAAGAGACTAGCTAGGCCCCACCAGGGCGTGGAGCTAGCTAGGTCAAATATTTGCCGTTCGACATATCTTTGCCTTCGCTAGCGGACGGCAAAGAATTTTCCTAACTAACCGCCGTGCCCCCCACCCCCCGGCCCACCCCCCTCTCTCTCTGGCAGACGGCGAGCTGACCTGTTTGGTGACTTTGCCGTCTGTGGCAGACGACAAAGGCTGGAGAGGTTTGCCGTCTGTAGAGGACGGCAAAGAGCTGGGTGGAGTGACGCGTCTGCTGACGTCAGAAGGCGGACGGCAAAGGGGGAGGGGCATGTTTGCCATCTACTGGCAGACAGCAAAGCCTCCCGTTAACCACCTAACATGGCTAACGCCTGTTATTTGCCGTCCATGTTCTTGTCGTTTGCCACCGACGGCAAAGGGTCTTTGTCGTCCGCTTTGAGAAATCAGACAGCAAATAACCTATTTACTGTAGCTTTCTTTGCCGGGTAGCTTTGCTGTCTGGGACTGACGACAAAGAGGTTTGCCGTCCTCTTTCGGTTCCTTTGCCGTCTGCCATGGCAGACGTCAACCGTGTAGGGATAGCCAAGTTCATAATGTCCTTCTATCCCGCTCTCTCTCTCTGTGGTGGTGGTGGTGGTGGGGGGGGGGGGTGTCAGGAAGAGGGCTGATTTCTTTAGAGCTAGAGTTGTGTAGCAAGGTAATAAAGATAAGAAAAAAACAAACTATTTAGTGAGATGGTCTAAGGTGAGTTCGCCTAAAAAGCAAGGAGGATTAGGGGTTCTCAACTTAGACCTCATGAATAAAGCTCTCCTTGCTAAATAGCTTTGGAAGCTTGAAACTTAGGAGGGTCTTTGGGAAACTATTTTGTTAGAGAAGTATGTTAAAGGAAAATGTCTTTCTAGGATAAAAGAGAAATCGGGCGATTCCCAGTTTTGGGTGGGACTCCTATCTGTGAAAGAATTTTTCTTTAAGTATGTCAAGAAGAAAGTTGGTAATAGTGAAAACATCGGGTTTCGGGAGGACTGGTGGTTATATGATAAATCACTTAACCAATCATGCCCGAGGTTATATAATTTGTGCTTTATAAAAAATATAAAATTGAATTATGTTATTAATAGTGATTGGGATCGTTTTTAATTTAGGACTCTCT
>NC_057810.1:635052030-635257030 GCF_018294505.1 Triticum aestivum
CTGGTGAAAAGGATATATCGACCTAGTCCTTAATAGCTCATGGTAAAAATTTGGTTAAATCTATAACTAGTAGAGTGTGAATGATATTAACTTCCCTTTCAAATTCATGTGGAAAGTGAAGGTTCCACCTAAAATCAATGTGTTTGTTAGGTTGGTGGAGCATAACAGTGTGGTAACAAAAGATGATCTGACAATAAGGGGCTGGATTGGCAACTCTAAATGTGCCTTTTGTTTTACTAATGAGACCGTTGATCACCCGTTTGTTCACTGTTCAGTTGCCAAGTTCATGTAGTGTATTTTGCAAACTACTTTTAGTTTCTAGTCTATGCCTGTTGTGGTGCAAACAATGTTTTCTAAGATCTCCCAGTTTAGAAAGGAGAAAAAAATGAAGTTATGTATTGGTATCTTTGCTTTACTGTGGTTGATTTGGACCTGGTGAAATTATGTATTCTTCAATCACAAACCGGTAGTTGACCCTTTTGTTATTCTATAGAATAAGGGAAGTTGAACTAGGGATTAAGACTTCTAGAGCAAGTATCAAGTGAGGTATTCCATGCTTCAAGAGGATGGCATCCTGAGGTGCTTCGATTTACTAGTGGTTAATGTGTACATTGCTGGTGAGGATGTTTTCTTCGACATCGAGTTGCTGCATCCCTTGCCAACTATCTTTGGAGACTAGCTTTCATATTGCTTACCCTTTGTTCTTCTGGTTTATATATTAGTATGTCTGTGGGTTTCTAAGTTTAGTTCCAGATCTTCTTGGCTTAAATCGATGTGATGGAGTTGTGTTTGCCTGTTTGGTGTTGGAGGTAGCTCCTTTTGGTAGCTATTCTCTTAGTTGGAGCGATCATTTACGCTCTAGCGTTATGGTCCAGTCTAGTTTTTAGTGAGTTTGATCTGTAAGCATTATCCATGGTTTCTGCTAAAGGAAATCGGGAGGGGGGCTCTTTTGCTAAAAAAACATGTACACATCGTGTGCCCAAGTTATGGAGTATGGTGGAGGGACCAATGACTTGCCACTGATTGGTAGGCCAATGATCATGGCCACATCATCCAACGTAGGCACCAATACCCCCGAACGACAGTGAAAGGTGGGTGTCTCAAGTCTCCACTGATAACCAAAGGCTGTCAAAAGTTGGATTGGCGTGGGCCTGATGGTGGCCCTATGGGTGTCCTTGGCAAGGGCCTCGCCGTAGCCCCGGCAAGGGTCTTGCCGTGGCGCCTGCTGTCATCCCTGGCAAGGCTCTTGTCGGTGGCCTTGTGGTCCTCCTTGGCTGGGATCCCGCCAAGGGTCGTCATCTTCTATAGTGTGTATCTGATCTTGAATGTCTTCACAAAGATCTGCATGCCACCACGGGGATGTCTCCCGAATCCTTGCCCCATGGGGGCAGTGGACTCAAGGGTGATTCGCTCCATAGGTGTGGGGCGAGCTACCACGGCAAGGGTCTTTCCGGGTTTGCTAAAACCGCCCTCCGACAAGGGTCTTGCCCAGGGAGTCCGCTTCGTCCCCTTTGCTCTTTGTGGTCTTGGTCTTGGCGTCGTTCTGCTCCTTTTGAGCTTTGGCCTTACCTTGGCTCACCTCCCTTGCCTTGCTCAGTGCAGTGGTGTCCGTGGCTCAGACTGCCCGTGCACAGTTATAGGGGTACAAAAAGTGTACCCCTCTTTTTGTACACCGACAGTTAATTAATGGTTTATTTAAGGTGGCAACTTTAATACACATCTGGGTGGATTGAGGCACCTGGGTACTCCAGCGATTGCCTGTTTTCTTTATGGACCGCCACCCAGGCTCAAAGGGATCATAAGATTATTCATGCTAGAAACTTCCGTGTGCAGCCACAAGCTACTATGGGCTCTAGCATAGTTGATTAAGTCATGCGAACTCTTACAGTGGTAGACTAGCAGATGTAGGGGAAAGTAGGTGTAACTGTCTACCCGCTCGTAAGGTGCTAGCGCTTCTGAAAGACTATGTCTCGGTCATCCGTTTCTCAAACACCATGTAGTGCGAGAATCCCAACGGAGGAGATCGAGTCTTGTGGGGAAAAGTGGGCAAACCTCTGCAGAGTGTATAAACTAATCATGGTTAGTCGTGTCCCCGGTTATGGACGTTTTGAGTATCTAGTACTTGGATTATCATGTGAATCTCATCATGTTACTTTAATTAATATTGTTGGGTTTAATGATGATGCTTAATTGGGATTGAGAGGATGTCTATCTTCTCAATGTTTAACAACCACCATGATAGTTAAATAAATTTATTCCTTTGCAGTAGGGAAAAATTGGCTTTATGCAAAACTGTAACCATAGAGCTTTTCCACCAGCCATATATGCATGTAGTATAGCATATTTCTGTTCATTACTCTCTATGTGTTACATTGCCAGCATATTCCATGTGCTGACCCGTTTTCGGGCTGCAACGTTCATGTTGCAGACTTTTCAGACGACGAGTAAGGTGCCTTAGGTCGTGGTTTTATACTCAGTGATGCCGTTGGAGTTGATGGACTCACTTATCTTCCAAGCCTTCCACTATTATCATTATTTAGATGGCCTTAAGCCATATTTATTGTAATAAGTTCTCTTTTGAGATATTCGATGTAATAAGTGTGTGATTTCTACTCTGTTATAAATCCTTCAAGTACTGTGTGTGTCAGCATTACTGATCCAGGGACGACACTAAAGCACAGAGATCGGACTGTTTGAGGTCTGGTCGCTACAAGATGGTATCAAAGCACGCGCTGACTGTAGGACACGACCACTAAGCTAAAAGCCCTAGATCACTACTCACACTTATCATTTCTGACTCCTCATCTTTTCTACTCTTTTAGGATGGCGGATGCAAGGAACAAGTTCACGCAACTGGATGAAGATACACCCTTTGGACGTCACTTGAAGGAAGTCACTAGATACCTGAACATAGGAGTACCAAGCTTCACCGGGACCTACAACGCCACTTTACCTGAAGTGGAGCGCTGGACGGTTCAAGTTCAAGTTCCAAGAAGGACATTCATGCCCGTCACTGAGCCCATAGAGTTTTCCTTTGATGCACCAACCTGGAGTCTAGGAAAGAGCATGGCAGCCCACATCACTATTGGGCGCATTGGAGAAGTTTACCACAAGGATCTCAAGGATACTATCTACCAGATTTGTGGGCGCCGAGATGAGCAATGGGAGATGATCAGCACCAGGAAGGATAGATCAATTGCAGCTTTCCAGGAGTTAAACCAACACATTCGATGCCAGGATAACCAGATGTGCGCATGCATGATAGACCTGAAGAAGGCCATGACCAAGATCACGGAGCTGGAGGAAGAACTCAAGTCAACACGCGATGGATATGAGGAGGAAATAGCAACACTAGTGGAGAAGAATTATGATCTGAAGAAGAAGCTAAAAGTGTTCATGGAATTCCCCGCGACTGGAGGAGAAGACGATGATTGCACTTGTCCATAGAACTACATCATCATCGATGACACCGACTCGGACCCAGACGATAGCGATGATGATTATGTTGATGAAGCTGGAGCAGATATCATGGAGTCTTCATCGGAGCAGTTTTTCTAGTCGACCACCATAGCAGTAGTAGTATTCTCCCATGTATCTGTATAGTCTGAGCACTTCTATAACGATAGTTAGACCGTTGTATGCCCTTGTTTGATTGAATGAAGTGATTTTGTTTGCATTTGTCTCATGTGCATATGGGTAGTGTTTTCCCTCTAGACCTCATTCTATTCTATATTCTCATCTTTTCTAAAACCCTTAGATGCCTCCGGGACGTGACAATGGATTTGCTTTCCCACTGGAGCTCACTCAGTTGATCCAGCAGCAGAATGCATTGATGTAGTTGCTAGTCTAGAATCAGAATTAGGGGAACAACAACAACAACAACCCACCACCGCCACCACCTGTTGATCACTTAACCCATTTTCTTAGGCTGAATCCGCCGGTGTTCTCCAGTAGCACCGAGCCGATTGTTGCAGATGATTGGCTCCACAAGACAACAAGGGAGTTGACCACTACAGGATGCACAGGTGCGGAGAGGGTGCATTTTGCCGCACATTAGCATGAAGGACCCACAACATCATGGTGGGAGAATTTCACAGCCACCTATCCTATCGACACTGTTACATGGGACCAGTTTTAGTAGGAGCTATGGCCATGAAGAAGCGTGAGTTTCACAACTTGCGCCAAGGAGGACGGACTGTTGGCCAGTATGTGGATGCCTTTAGTAAGCTAGCACGTTATGCCCCAGATGACGTTGCTACGGATGCAGCTAAGCAGGAGAAGTTTCTGGAAGGACTGAATGATGAGCTGAGCATGCAGTTGATGGTAGCAACTTTCAACAACTACCAGGAGTTGGTAGATAGAGCTCTCATGATTGAAGGGAAGCAACAACAGATTGAGAACCGCAAGAGGAAGTATGGACAAGGGAGGTACAATTCTGGATCTCAGCAGAAGCCACGTTTTACCCCGAAATCGGGAGGACATTTCCAGCATACCCATGGAGGAGGTAGATCGCACAATCATAATGGCCCCAAGAATGGTAACGGGAATGGAGGAAGCAATGGCCAGAACTGTACGAACCCGTCAACCCCAGCCAAGAGAGACCTGAGCCAAGTCACTTGCTATAAGTGCCAGAAGACTAGACATTATGCCAATGAATGTCCTGAAACCCAGAATGGAAATGGAAATTGAAGCTCAGGGAAGAAGCCGAACCCTTTCAACAGGGGACAGGTGAACCACGTTAACGTGGAGGACGTTGAAGCCCAACCAGATGCAGTAATAGGTAAGTTTTTGGTTAAATCATTTACTGCAATCGCTCTTTTTGATACTGGTGCATCGCATTCATACATATCAAGGGGATTTGTGGATAAGTATAAATTGCCCACCAAAGTTCTTAGAACACCTATGTTAGTGAGCTCACCAGGAGCGGACTATATGGCCAGTCGAGGATGTTTTCAAGTGCCATTGAGTATAGGTAGGCATGTTTTCCCCTCGGATTTAATCATTTTGGAATCACAAGGTTTGGATGTAATTCTGGGTATGGATTGGCTATCGATGTATGGAGGAAACATCAATTGCGCCAGTAAGTCGATTTTGCTTACCACTCCAGAAGGAAGAAGGATTAAGTATGTATTACGGCATGAGCCGAAGAGGACACAAGTAAATTCCTTATCAGGAGTTGTGCAGGAGGAAGTACCAGTGGTGAAGGATTTCCCTGATGTATTTCCCGAAGAGTTGCCAACATGCCACCAAATAGAGATAATGAGTTTTTGATTGAGCTTTTCCCAGGCACAGGGACGATATTTAAGAGACCATACCAGATGCCCGCACAAGATTTGGACGAAATTAAGACGCAAATCAAGGAGTTACTGGATAAAGGCTTTATTCGCCCAAGTTCTTCACCTTGGGGATCGCCAATACTTCTAGTGGAAAAGAAGGATGGATCATTGATGATGGTTGTTGATTATCGAGGACTGAATGAAGTAACAATCAAGAACAAATACCCGTTGTGGATGATCAATGATTTGTTTAACCAATTACAAGGAGCTAAGGTATTTTCCAAGATTGATCTGCGATCAGGATACCACCAGTTGAAGATTCAAGAGCAGGATATACCTAAGACATCTTTTACCACCAGGTACGGGCTGTATGAGTATACCGTTATGTCATTTGGTCTGACTAACGCACCTGCATATTTCATGAACATGACGAACAAGGTATTTATGGAATTTATGGATAAGTTTGTCGTGGTGTTCATTGATGATATTTTGGTCTACTCGAAGAATGAAGAAGAGCATAAGGAGCATTTGCATTTGGTACTGGAGAAGCTCAGAGAACATCAGTTATATGCTAAGTTTAGCAAATGTGAATTTTGGTTGAAAGAAGTTGGATTCCTTGGACATGTTATATCTGGAGAAGGAATAGCATTAGATCCAACCAAGGTTGTCACTGTGACAAATTGGGTAGCACCAACGACAGTTGGAGAGATCCGGAGTTTTCTTGGGCTGGCAGGATACTACCGGAGATTCATTGAGAATTTCTCGAAGATTGCGAAGCCCGTGACGAAGTTGTTAAAGAAGGATACCAAGTTCAAATGGGCCGAGGAATGTAAGGCCAGTTTCCAGGAGTTGAAGAAACGTTTGGTTACATCGCCAGTGTTGATTTTGCTAGATCAGCGCAAGGATTATGAGGTGTATTGTGACGCTTCACGTCGAGGACTTGGAGCCGTGCTTATGTAGGAGGGAGGAGTTGGTTCGTATGCTTCACGATAGCTTAAGCCCCATGAGTTGGACTATGCTACACATGATTTGGAAGACTTGGAGACACTTTCTCATCGGAAACCATTGTGAGGTGTACACGAATCACAAGAGTTTGAAATACATTTTCACACAGAAGGAGCTGAATCTCAGGCAAAGGAGATGGTTGGAGCTCATTAAGAATTATGATATGAGATTGCATTATCACCCCAGAAAGGCTAACATAGTAGCTGATGCGTTGAGCTGTAAGAGCCATGTAAACACACTCATGACAGGAGGATTACCAAAGGAGTTAGCCGATGATCTTCGTGAGCTATGTTTGGAGATAGTTCTGAGAGGCTATGTTGCAGCATTGGACATTCAGTCAACTTTGATGGATAAGATCAGAGAAGCTTAGAAGACCGACAAGGAGATTGCCTCTATAAAGGAGAAGATGAGCAAAGGAAAAGCTAAAGGATTTCGTGAGGATGAGCATGATACCTTATGGTTTGAGGACCGCGTTTATGTGCCTAATGATCCAAAGAACAGGAAGTTGATTCTGCAAGAGGCCCATGATTCACCATACTCGATTCACCCAGAAATACCAAGATGTATTTGGATTTGAAGGATATTTTCTGGTGGACCAGAATGAAGAAGGATATTGCGGATTATGTAGCAGTATGTGATGTCTATCAGAGAGTGAAGGCAGAGCATCAGAAGCCAGCAGGATTGTTACAGCCATTGCCAATACCCGAATGGAAGTGGGATAAGTTAGGCATGGATTTTATCACGGGATGGCCCAGGACTCGTTCAGGCTACGACTCGATTTGGGTTGTAGTCGATCATTTGACGAAGGTAGCTCATTTCATCCTAGTGAAGACCACTTACACCAGTGCTAAGTTGGCAAAGATATACATGACCAGGATCGTATGTCTGCATGGAGTTCCGAGGAGCATTGTATCAGATAGAGGAACCCAGTTTACCTCAAAGTTCTGGAATCAGTTGCACGAAACTTTGGGTACCAGGCTAGAGTTCAGTACAACTTTTCACCCACAAACAGATGGACAGACCAAGAGAGTCAATCAGATTTTGGAGGATATGCTGAGAGCTTGTGCGCTAGATTATGGTTCTAGTTGGGACGACAATTTTCCATATGCAGAGTTCTCTTACAACAACAGTTATCAATCCAGTTTGAAGATGACCCCTTTCGAAGCCTTGTGTGGAAGGAGGTGCAGGACCCCATTGTCGTGGGATGAAGTTGGAGACCGCAGTTGTTTGGACCGGATTTTATTAAGGAGTCTGAACAGAAGGTGAAGTTGATTCGCGATATGCTCAAGGTAGCCCAGTCCAGGCAGAAGAGCTATGCAGATTCAAAACGCAAGGAGACAGTTTACGAAGTCAGAGACAGAGTTTATCTTCTTGTATCTCCACTTCGGGGAGTTAAGTGCTTTGGAGTTAAGAGAAAGTTAGCGCCACGTTTTGTGGGACCATACAAAGTTTTGGAGCGTATGGGAGAAGTTGCTTACAAGTTGGAGTTGCCCGAAGGATTGTCGGGAGTTCACGATGTGTTCCACGTTTCCCAGTTGAAGAAGTGCCATGTAGGGATGGCTGATACACTGCTGAGAGATACAATGCCGCTGGAAGCAATTCAGTTGGATAGTGATTTGACCTATGAGGAGAAACCAGTCAAGATTCTCGAGTATGCCAGCCGAGTCACCCACAGCAAGGTTATCAAGTTTTTCAAAGTTCAGTGGTGCCAACACACCGAGGATGAAGCCACCTGGGAGCGAGAGGAAGATCTGCTGAAGGACCACCCTCACCTATTTTCTAGCCAACCCGAATCTCGAGGGCGAGATTCATCTTAAGGGGTGGGGGGTAGAACATCCCAAATTTTCAATTTGGAATGTTATACACTAGATCATCAATGCATATCATATTTTATTTGCTTTCGGTTTGATCCTAGAAATTCTACACAACTCAAGGACCCTCGGAGAGAGTTGGGGATTTCGTTATTTTCATATTTGGGTTTTCTCAAATTTTGGAAATAAGATCATTTGATTTTATTTATTTTATCTTCAATTATTTCTATTAAAAATATGAGAGAGGGAATAAAATGAATTTTCCAAAATAAAGAAATATTGAGGATCTAATAAAAAATTCAAATAAGATTTATTTTGGAGTTTTTGCTATTTTATTTGAATTTAGGAAAAATTGCACGTTTTTCAAAACTGCATTTTTGTCAGGACCCCGACTCGATGTCACATCGATCTAGCCGGTAACACCTCATATCACTTTGCGGCCTCACGCACGGTATCCCCACGGGTGTCGCCTTACCTTTGCCCGGGACCGTTTGCGCCTTTTGGCTCACGTATATGATAGTGTCGCTAGCATCCATATGATAAGGAGCCCGGGCTGACATGACTAGTCGTAAACCCAAAGTGGCACAGACTTACAGGGACAGGCATTCATGACCCAGCTTCGAACGTGTCGGTCGTCAGCAAGTGGGTCCGGGCTGTAGCACTGGGCTAGCAGGACTCCGGTAAACCGGGCTATAGCGGGCTAACAGGACTCCGGTACTCAAAGCGTGACATTTCCCCGAAGGGACAGACACAGGAACGAAGAAGGACACATGCCGGCCAGCCTAAGTGTTCCAGAGCAGTAGCAGGCTACCATGGCTCAGCGGTAACACTAGGAGACATTTCCCGGTAAGAGAGGCTACTAAAGATAAACAACTAGATAGTCAGATCCCACACATACCAAGCATTTCAATAACATACACACAATATGCTCGATATGTGCAATACAACATGGCATCACAACATGACTCTACGACTCAAGTAGTTTATTCAATAGGCTCCGAGGAGCGAGACATCACAAACATGGGTCTCATGACCCAACAATCAGAGCATACAAGTCAAAGCACAAGCGGAAGCTATCATGTCTGAGTACAGACATCTATAAATGAAAAAGGCTGAGAAGCCTGACTATCTATCAGATCCTGCCGAGGGCACAAGATCGTAGCTGAGGTATCAAGCTAAACGTCGAAGTCCAAGCGGAACTACTAGTGAGACTGAAGTCTCTCTGCAAAACATAAAATAGGCAAACGTGAGTACAAATGTACCCAGCAAGACTTACATCAGAACTAACTACATATGCATCATTATCAACAAAGGGGTGGTGGGGTTTAACTGCAGCAAGCCAGCTTTGACTCGGTGGCTATCCTAACTACGACTGCAAGCGACTCTTTTGAGGTGGCGCACACGAGTCCACATATTCACCATATCAATACACCACTATGGATCCGCTCCCGTCTCCCTACGAGAACGCCATCCATAGCACTCACGCTTATCTTGCGTATTTTAGAGTATCCACTTTCACTTGTCTATGAACTGATATAAGGGGTCCACGTTTCCATATCCGAGGAATCCGGCTATTCGAATAGATGATGTTAACCCTGCAGGGGTGTACTTCTTCACACACGCTCTCGCCACTTACCGCCCTGTACACGTCATGTACCTCGGCAACCTTCAAGCGGAAGCCGGGCGAGGGAGTCGGCCACGACCTGACTAACCGAACATGTCTCTAGTCCAGGTTTATCGCCTATTCAGGTTCCATCCGCAAGGAGATCCGGCCGGGGTGTCGCTTACGGCCCCAAACGATGTGTGCAGGGTTCCCAAGCCCACCAACCGGGTGCCACTTGGTACACCGGGCCACTGTGCCTAGTCTGTCCCAAGCCCACCTGTACCGGGTGCCACTTGGTAGACTACTAACACTGCCTACAAACACCAGAAACTAGTTGCAACTCCTGGACAGAGATCAAGTTGATTAATAAGTCGAGAGGGCTTGGAGCGCCCGGAGCCCAATGTGTGGTAGTAACTGATCATGGATCACAAACACAGAACTCAGTTCCTGAGGACGGCTGCAATGAGACAACCCACCATGTACTCCTACATGGCCTCTCACCGCTACCTTTACCAAATCGTGTTCACACACTTAGCTCACCCACATTGGGACATGTTCACACGCCTCTGATTCATCCCCGATGAATCAGACCTGACTCAACTCTAAGCAGTAGCAGGCATGACAAACAAGCATGAATGAGTAGGCACAACAGGGCTCAAACAACTCCTACTCATGCTAGTGGGTTTCATCTATTTACTGTGGCAATGACAGGTCATGCAAAAGATAAAGGGTTCAGCTACCGCAGCAAGTATCAAATATGTCGTTGTTGTCCTAATGCAGTAAAAGAGAGCAGAAGCGAGAGAGTGGGATTTTATCGGAATGAACAAGGGGGTTTTGCTTGCCTGGCACTTCTGAAGATAACATTGAGTCTTCATCAGTGTCAACGATCACGTCATCGGTATCACGTCTATCGAAAGGGGACAAATACCGGCAACACAGAAAGGAACACAATCAATGCAATGTACAATATGATGCATGATCATGACATGGCAAAATGAATGTGTTTTGAGCTAATGCAACTAGCAACAGATTAAATGAAGTTGGTTTGAATACAAGATTCAAATTCAAACTCCATATGTGATTATTCAAATGCCATTTAATTGATTTGTGCTAAACAGCAGCTATAAGTTGTTCTAACATGCATGAAAATGGTACAGATGGATTCCTTGAATTTTTCTGATAATTTTTCATATATAAATTATTTAATTTGGAGTTACGGTTAATTTTCTATGAATTTTGGAAGTTTTAGGTATTTTTCTGGAATTTCAGAATTAAATTAAATCCAGAAAGCATTACTGCGTCAGCATGACGTTGGCATGACGTCAGCAAGTCAACAGGGGCCGGCTCGGGTCAAACCTGACGTGTGGGGTCCACACGTCAGTGACACAGGGGCTAATCCCGCGTTGACCCGGGCTTTGACCCACTACGGGGCCCACTGTCAGTGTCACGGGGTTAGTTTAACAGGGTCATTAGTGCTAATTAGGCGTGCCACGTCGGCAGTCGCCGGAGTTCGGCCGGCGACGACCAAAACTGCGGCGGGAGCTCGCCGGAGTGGCACTGCAAGGGGTTTTGGGCCAAGCCAAGGGCACCAGAGGGTAGCCCGTGCCCGTGCGCATCTAGGGGGGCCAACGGGAGGTGCGGGGGTGGCCGGGGTTCGCCGGAATGGAGCCCGAGGCGGCGGCCGGAGCTCGGGTGGGTGCGGGGTTAGCGCTGCGGCTTGCAAACAAGCTAGCTGCCACGCTAGCGTTGCTCCACGGGTCGTTGCGAGTGCAACGGACGCACGCGCGGGGCCATTTGGTCACCGGGGCTTCGCCGGCGACGAGTCCGTGCGGCGGAGCATCTCGGCTCCGGTAGAGGGGGCGGCTAGAGCTCGAAATCGGGCTTGGGGTTAGGGGGAAACGAAGCGGGGACTCACGGGGATCGTGCAGGGAGGGTCAGCGAGCTCGGGGAAGCGACGATGGTGGCGAATTGACGGTGAAGATCCTCGGCGGCCGGCGATGGAAACGGCGATGCCGGCGGTGTTGTGGCGCGTCCGTAGGGCCGTGGGTCGGTGGGGAGGAAGGAGGGGTCGAGGGGGGAGCTCCTGGGCGCATCGACGAGGCTAGGGGTGGCCGGTGGCCACGGGGAAGGTCGTCAGCGGCGGCGGGTGTGTTCGGTGGCTGCGCGCGAGAGAGCCAGAGGAGGAGAGGAGCTCGGGGAGAGAGTGAGAGGCCTGGGGGGGGTGCGTGGCGTCGCGGACGGGGTCCAGGGCGACGAGAGGAAGCAGGAGGTGGCCAGGGGGAAGCAGGAGGTGGCCGAGGCAGCGTCGGCGCGCGCCACGCCTCGCCTCTGTTCGTCCTCCTGGCAGAGGAGGAAGAGGACAAGGGGGAGGAGGTGGGCTGGGCCGGCTGGGCCACTGGAGTTGGGCCAGGTGGGCTGCGAGGTAAGCTGAGGTAAAACTCTCTCTCTGCTTTTATTTACTATTTTCTATTTTTGTTCTGTTTGTTTTGATTTAGTTTAACAACTAAATCATTTAAATAAATTCTGTAGATTTTTATGTGGCTTGCTAAAATATATACAATGCCACTCACAAACTTCCAGAATTATTGGAGTCATATTTAATATATATTAAATATAAATCCAAAGCAAGTAGTTATTGGATTAATTCAAATGGCCAAAATAATTATCTCTGTGACTCCAAAAATATTGGTTTAAATTTTACCTCTTACCAATATTTTTATGGAGTAACAGGAACATTTTCTTGGACACATTTGAGAAGATTTAATTGTTGGTTATTTTCAGAGGTTTCCTGAGGCTTTTGAAAATTCCTCAATTCAAATTTCAAAAATATAGACATGATGCACACATGAAGCTAACCTAGAGCAATGCCAGAAGCTAGGGATGTGACAATTTTAGGGCCAAGAAAATGTTCATCTCGTTCTAAATATTTTATTTAGACGGTGAAAATTTGTTTTGGCATTTTTAGATTTTTTATTTATTTTTTTCTAGAATTTATTTTCTGTTTGGAAGAATTAAAAAAAACGCGCGAGAGCCCGACTGGGCCAAGGCCCAGCCAAGCCGGGTCGGCCTCGCCAGCGCCACCGCCATCCCCGCCGTGTCGCCGCCGGACTCGGGGAGTCCGACCCTGAGCCGCCTCCACTGTCGCCCCTTCCCCAAGCTAGCCGAGCCCCACCCTCCTATAGATACGCCGCCACCCCGTCGCCCTCACCCCGTCCCAGCCCTGCCGCCAAGCCGCCGTCGCCGCCTAGCATCGCCGCTAGGAGTCGCCGGCGCCGCCTCCCACCGTCGCTGCCGCAGCCCCGCCACCCCGCGCCGTCCCGTCGCCCCGCCGGAGCCGCCGGAGCCCTGCCGGAGCCGAGCCGGAGGTATAGCCGCCGCCGCCGCCGTTGTCCGGTTTTTTTAGAAACCCTATTTTCGTTTTTTATATAAATCGGGTTTTCCGGTTTATTTATTTAGCGAGCGCTCGCCCGTTCGTTCGTTTTAACGGATGAGTTCACCGTTTAGTCTCAGTTAACGAACGTTCGTTCGTTAATCTGTTCGTGAGTTTTTCTTTTCTCGGATTTTCCACGATTATTTCTGATCGCGATTTCTGATCCGATTTTCGTTTTAGTATAACTTTTCGCTCGTTTATCGGAATCTGGCGATTCAAGCGCCTAGAGTTTCGTCTCGAAACCCTCTTTCCATTTAACCAACTCAAAAAAGTTTTTGCTTCTGTAAAATTTGATTTAGGTCCAGAATAGTAAACAAAGCTTGTTTCTTTCGCCGTTTGACTTTCGTTGCTTCATTTGATTTGATTCTTTTTGCAAACCGGAGTTCTTAAGTTGAACTTTCTGGTTAGTTCTATTATTTGAGTGTTACCTGTGCATTAGATGAGTACTTATTGTATGCTTGTTTGTTTGCGATAGAGTACCCGGAGTGCACCGCTTGCTACTTCGAATCTCTAGGTTTCACAGATCATCAGCAAGGCAAGTAACACTTTGATCATACCTATTTACTACCCAGTTTTATTGCATTAGATCAATCCTCAAACAATTGCATGATTAGTATCTGATTAATATGTGGGTTTTGGGAAGTAGACGAGGTAGCACCTATTACCTGTTTTATTATCAAACCCTTGGGAGTTACTCTACATTTGCTGATTATGCCATGCTATGCTAGTACACGTGGATTGGGTGAGTGTATCCATGACAGATGTGAGATTGTTAATTAATGGTTTATTTAAGGTGGCAACTTTAATACACATCTGGGTGGATTGAGGCACCTGGGTACTCCAGCGATTGCATGTTTTCTTTATGGACCGCCACCCAGGCACAAAGGGATCATAAGATTATTCATGCTAGAAACTTCCGTGTGCAGCCACAAGCTACTATGGGCTCTAGCATAGTTGATTAAGTCGTGCGAACTCTTACAGTGGTAGACTAGCAGATGTAGGGGAAAGTAGGTGTAACTGTCTACCGATCGTAAGGTGCTAGCGCTTCTGAAAGACTATGTCTCGGTCATCCGTTTCTCAAACACCATGTAGTGCGAGAATCCCAACGGAGGAGATCGAGTCTTGTGGGGAAAAGTGCGCAAACCTCTGCAGAGTGTATAAACTAATCATGGTTAGCCGTGTCCCCGGTTATGGACGTTTTGAGTATCTAGAACTTGGATTATCATGTGAATCTCATCATGTTACTTTAATTAATATTGTTGGGTTTAATGATGATGCTTAATTGGGATTGAGGGGATGTCTATCTTCTCAATGTTTAACAACCACCATGATAGTTAAATATAATTTATTCCTTTGCAGTAGGAAAAAATTGGCTTTATGCAAAACTATAACCATAGAGCTTTTCCACCAGCCATATATGCATGTAGTATAGCATATTTCTGTTCATTACTCTCTATGTGTTACATTGCCAGCATATTCCATGTGCTGACCCATTTTCGGGATGCAACGTTCATGTTGCAGACTTTTCACACGACGAGTAAGGTGCCTTAGGTTGTGGTTCTATACTCAGTGATGCCGTTGGAGTTGATGGACTCACTTATCTTCCAAGCCTTCCGTTGTTATCGTTATTTAGATGGCCTTAAGCCATATTTATTGTAATAAGTTCTCTTTTGAGACATTCGATGTAATAAGTGTGTGATTGCTACTCTGTTATAAATTCTTCAAATACTGTGCGTGTCAGCATTACTGATCCAGGGATGACACTAAAGCACAGAGATCGGACTGTTGGAGGTATGGTCGCTACACCTCCTATAAAAACCGGCATGACCAAGGAAACTTCTTATACCTTTTATGTCCTTGGGACATGGCATCTTTTCAATAGCATCAACTTTAGCTTTATCAACTTCAATACCTCTCTCAGAAATCTTATGCCCCAAGACAATGCCTTCATTAACTATAAAGTGGCACTTTTTCCAACTCAAGACGAGACTAGTGTCTTCATATCTATGCAAAACTCCATCAAGGTTGCTCAAGCAATCATCAAAAGAGGATCCATAAATGGAGAAATCATCCATGAATACCTCACAAATCTTTTCACAAAAGTCAGAGAATATAGCCATCATGCATCTTTGAAAGGTAGCAGGTGCATTACATAAACCAAAAGGCATACGTCTATAAACATAAGTACCGAAAGGGCAAGTAAAATTAGTTTTTGATTGATCCTCCGCTGACACAGGTATTTGTGAGAAACCAGAATAACCATCTAGAAAGCAAAAATGTGTATGTTTGGATAGTCTTTCTAGCATTTGATCAATAAAAGGTAAAGGGTAATGATCTTTCTTAGTAGCTTTATTTAATTTACGGAAATCAATTACCATCATATAACCTGTAATAATTCTTTGTGGGATCAATTCATCTTTATCATTAGGAACGACAGTAATACCTCCCTTTTTAGGAACACAATGGACAAGACTTACCCATTCACTATCAGCAACGGGATAAATTATACCTGCCTCAAGGAGCTGTAGTATCTCCTTTCTTACCACTTATTTCATCTTAGGATTTAATGGTTGTTGAGGATCTCTAACTAGTTTGGCATCTTTCTCCACTTTAATTTTGTGTTGGCATAGAGTGGGACTAATGCCCTTAAGATTATCCAGAGTATATCCAACAGCAGCACGGTGCTTCTTCAGAGTTTTGAATAATCTTTCTTCTTCTTGCTCTGAAAGGTTAGCACTAATAATAACATGATATATTTTCTTTTCATCAAGATAAGCATACTTAAGATTATAAGGTAATGGTTTCAGCTCAAACACGGGATCACCCTTGGGTGGAGGGGGATCCCCTAGGATTTCAACAGGCAAGTTGTGTTTCAGAATAGGACCCTGTTCAATGAATTCTTTATCTATCTCCCTTCTTTCATCCATAAACATATCATTTTCATGGTCTAGCAAATATTGTTCTAACGGATTAGTAGGAGGTACGACAATAGAAGCAAGACCAATAATCTCATCCTTACTAGGTGGTTCTTTATCACGGGGTTGTCTACAAAACTTAGAAAAATTAAACTCATGAGACATATCCCCTAAGCCAATTGTAACAACATCCTTTTTGCAATCAGTCCTAGCATTAACAATATTCAAGAAAGGTCTACCAAAAATAATGGGACAAAAGTCATCTTGTGGGGAACCAAGAACAAGGAAATCAGCAGGGTATTTAACCTTCCCACACAAGACTTCAACATCTCTAACAATCCCGACTGGCTTAATGGTGTCCCTATTGGCAAGCTTAATAGTAACATCAATATCTTCTATTTCAGCAGGTGCAATATCATGCATAATTTCCGTATATAAGTCAAAGGGTATTGCACTAGAACTAGCACCCATATCACATAAGCCATGATAACAATGATCTCCTATTTTAATAGAAATAACAGGCATGCATACAACAGGTCTATGTATCTTAGCATCTGGTCTAGCAATATTAGCAGCCTGTTCGCAGAACTAAATAACATGCCCATCTAAATTATCATCCAAGAGATCTTTAACCATAGCAATACTAGGTTCAACTTTGATTTGCTCAGGAGGTGTATAAGTTCTAGTATTACTCTTACGAACAACAGTTGAAGTTTTAGCATGATCCTTCATCCTAACAGGAAAAGGTGGTTTCTCAACATAACTAGTAGGGACAATAGGATCATTATAAGTGATTGTCTTTTCTTCAACTGTAATAGGTGCAACTACTTTTACTTCAATGGGAGGATTATATTTAAACCACTTCTCCTTAGGGAGATCAACGTGAGTAGCAAAAGATTCACAAAAAGCAGCTACTATCTCAGAGTCAAGTCCATACATAGCGCTAAATCCGCAAAAAGCATCGATATCCATAAAAGATTTAACACAATCAAACTTAGGAGTTATACCTGACTCCTTACCATCTTCGGAACCCCAATCTCCAGAGTTGCGTTTAATTCTTTCCAATAAATCCCACTTGAACTCAGTAGTCTTCAGCATATAAGAACCAGCACAGGAAGTATCGAGCCTGGTGCGATCATTGAGAGAAAGCCGAGCATAATTTTTTTGAATAATCATATCTCTTGAGAGCTCATGATTGGGGCATGAATATAAAATTGACTTAAGCCTCCCCCAAGCTTGAGCAATGCTTTCTCCTTCGCGAGGCCAGAAATTATATATGTAATTATGATCACGATGAACAAGATGCATATGATAGAACTTCTGGTGAAATTCCAACTTCAATTGTTTATAGTTCCAGGATCCCGTATCATCACATAGCCTATACCATGTGAATGCATCTCCCTTCAAAGATAAAGGGAAGACCTTCCTTTTGACAACATCATCGGGAATACCTGCAAGCTTAAATAATCCACAAACTTTATCCACAAAGATAAGGTGTAAATTGGGATGCAATGTTCCATCTCCTGCAAAGGGATTAGCTAGCAGTTTCTCTATCATACCCGAAGGGATATCAAATTAAACATTTTCAATAGGTTCAGTAGGCTGAGGAGCAACTCTTTGCTCTACTGGTCGGGGTGAAGATACCCCGAACAAGCCCCTCAAAGGATTAGTTTCCATAGTAACAAGTGACAGAAAATTTCAGCACACTATATAAATGTTTCCTTACCAAGTTCCACTCACCAAAGGCGCTTCACTCCCCGGCAACGGCGCCAGAAAAGAGTCTTGATGACCCACAAGTATAGGGGATCTATCGTAGTCCTTTCGATAAGTAAGAGTGTCGAACCCAACGAGGAGTAGAAGGAAATAACAAGCGGTTTTCTGTAAGGTATTCTCTACAAGCACTGAAATTGTAGGTAACAGATAGTTTTGTGATAAGATAATTTGTAATGGGTAGGAAGCAACCAAAGTAAATAAAGTGCATCAAGGTGGCCCAATCCTTTTTGTAGCAAAGGACAAGCCTGGACAATTTCTTATAATGAGAAAAGCCTTCCGAGGACACATGGGAATTATCGTCAAGCTAGTTTTCATCACGCTCATATGATCCGTGTTCATTACTTTGATAATTTGATATGTGGGTGGACCGGTGCTTGGGTGCTCCCCTTACTTGGACAAGCATACCACTTATGATTAACCCCTATTGCAAGCATCCACAACTACAAAATAAGTATTAAGGTAAACCTAACCATAGCATGAAACTAGTGGATCCAAATCATCCCCTTACGAAGCAACGCATAAACTAGGGTTTAAGCTTCTGTCACTCTAGCAACCCACCATCTACTTATTACTTCCCAATGCCTTCCTCTAGGCCCAAATAATGGTGAAGTGTCATGTAGTCGACATTCACATAACACCACTAGAGGAAAGACAACATACATCTCATCAAAATATCGAATGAATACCAAATTCACATGACTACTAATGGCAAGACTTCACCCATGTCCTCAGGAACAAACGTAACTACTCACAAAGCATATTCGTGTTCATGACCAGAGGAGTATTAATATGCATTAAGGATCTGAACATATGATCTTCCACCAAGTAAACCAATTAGCATCAACTACAAGGAGTAATCAAAACTACTAGCAACCCACAGGTACCAATTTGTGGTTTGGATACAAGATTGGATACAAGAGATGAACTAGGGTTTTGAGAGGAGATGGTGCTGGTGAAGATGTTGATGGAGATTGGCCCCCTCTCCATGAGAGGATCGCTGGTGATGACGATGGTGATGGTTTCCCCGGCAGAACAGCTCCGCCGGAGCCCTAGATTGGTTCCGCCTCGTGGCGGCGGAGTTTCGTCCCATAAGCTTGCTTATGATTTTTTTCCAGCATAAAAGCCTTCATATAGCAGAAGATGGGCACCAGAGGGCCATTAGGGGGCCCAGGAGACAGGGGGCGCTCCCAGTAGGGGTGGCCGCACCCCCACCCTCCTGACCAGGGTGTGGGCCCCCTCTAGTGTTTTTTTTGCTCAATAATTCTTATTAGTTCCAAAAATAACTTCTGTGGAGTTTCAGGATTTTTGGAGTCGTGCAGAATAGGTTTCCAATATTTGCTCCTTTTCCAGCCAGAATTCCAGCTGCCGACATTCCCCCTCTTCATGGTAAACCTTGTAAAATAAGAGAGAATAGCCATAAGTATTGAGACATAATGTGTAATAACAACCCATAATGCAATAAATATTGATATAAAAGCATGATGCAAAATGGACATATCATCCAACTGAACATGCATGCTGGCCAACTTAAAAAATGCATCCTGGCCAACTGAGACATCTATTCTAGCCAAAACCAAAAAAACTGTAGTACGATAGAAAAAACACAAGAACTTTTGTCCATAGCTAATGAAGCCACAAACTATATTAAAATAGTCACACATATAATCTTGTCCCACACATATATTCTGGTCCCACACCTATTGCAAAGCTATAGTGTAAAAATATGTTCAGTATACTAGAAATAAAAACAGAAACAACTATAATCTATCATCCAATTCTTATTTCTTCTTTCACCTGGATTTTCCATCTCAAATGTAGCATCAAATTATGTCGAAATTATGTGCAGAAAAATCTGAATCAGCTCCTTGCCAAACAGAAAACCCGCAGATCATTGCAACAAACAGAGGAAAGAAGTCAGAAAACTCTGTAGTAAAAGAAGTCATGTTCTTGCCAGCTATTTACTGCAACTGTGCAACTAACATAACTACTCTGTGCAAACAAAAGAATGCATAACTGTTATAATAAAGATTCTGCTATAGTCATGTAACTTTTGCAACTAAGATTGTCATAATGGTGTGCAACTGCCTATTTAGTAAGTTTTTAGGTTGTTTGAAACACTCTTTCATGGTTAACAACTAATGACATCACTTTCTTCTTTTTTATGTGCAGGGCGTGTGTGGCAGCATCCAAAAAAAGGAAAAAAAATGCTTGATCTCAATGAGTTGCCTCCTAATCTCAATGAGCTTCCTCATGATATGGATCAGCAGCAACCCAGCATACCACAAGGAAATTGGACAGAAAATGGGCGATCTGTTTACTACACGCAGACAAGTCGTGGTGCTAACCCTATGGGCCATGACAATGTGGCAGGACAATCATCAACCTGTGGTGCCCCTGTAGTGGTGTCTTTGTAGTCAGAGAGCCATACTCTTGATGACACAGGAACCGTGGCAAATGTTCCTGGTCCAACCAGGACTGAGCTAGGAGCTGGGGCTGTTGACGGTGCTGTGCAAGGATAAGAAGGAGAGGATGAGGCTGGTTCTCAACCTATGGAACCCTATGTTGGCATGAGGTTTGATAACCTTCAAATTGCTAAGGATCACTACAATAGCTACACCCTACGGATGGGTTTCTCTGTCAAGATGAACACCTCTAGGCAGACACCTCACAACAATGTGTTGGTAAAACATCAGTTTTGCTGCAACAAGTTCAAGATGCCCAAAGTTGATGATGGAGGAGCTGAGGCTCCTCTTGTCCTGGACCCTATTCCAAATCCAAAACCTGTTGGCAGTGATGAGGAAATGGAAGATGAACCTCCAATATTTGCTGAAGAGGAGGCTAGTTCTAGTAAGAAAAAGAAGAAACGGAAATGCGAGACAATAAAGCAGACTCAATGCAAGGCAAAAATGTTGGTGAAGCTGATAGATGGGCGATGGGAGGTGACGCACTTTGTTTGTGACCACAATCATCTGCTGGTGAACAAAACTTCATTATCCAAATACTTGAGATCCCACCAAGGCATCTCACCTAATAAAAAAGAGTTTTTGTGCATCTTGTATAACTGCAACTTAATTATATGTGTGTTTCTATATCCCTTTCAGAATTAAGTTTCCCTCTAGGCAGTCCAGTGTGCAACTGTTATGGTACTCCTGTGCAACTGAAATGTCTTAATTGTGCAACTGGTGTTCAACTTCCCATGATGTTTATATATCACTTTGCTACTTGTTGTGCAACTAGATTACCTTCACTGTGCAACTACACCATGTCCTGTATGCAAAGTGCAAAGTGTTCTTAAAAAGGTGCAGCTAGGTGTCCATTTCCTGCAATTATCTTCTGTGCCAACACATGTCCTATTACTATGCAGCTGGATGTGCGCATTCGTGTGACTAAAAAAAGGATATATTGTTTTGTTTTTGTATTATGCAGGACGTATGATGCGCACAATGGCAGAGCTCAACAGATCCGGGATGATGGTGCCATTCAGACCAAAGGAAATAATAAATCTATGTACAACTTTCCGTAGAGATGAAACAAAGGAGGGTGACATGATTGAGACAATTGCGCACTTCAAGGATATACAGAAAACCGATCCAGACTTCTTCTATAAGGTAAAATATGATGAAGAGGGCAGAGTTGTCAACATATTTTGGGTGGATGGGTTAGCTCGAAAAGCTTATGCTGAGGCATACCACGATTGCATTTCGTTTGCCACTACCTACATGACCAACATGTATAATATGCCGTTCGCACCCTTCATTGGAATAAACTGACATGACCAATCTTTCATGCTCGGTTGTGCGTTTGTGAGGCAGGAGTTGGCATCGAGCTTTGATTGGGTCTTCCAAGCTTTCCTAGAGGCTATGGGTGGCAAACCTCTTGACAACTTCATAACCGATCAGGATGGTGCAATGAGGTAGTCAATACAGAGCATCTTTACAACCATCATGCATCGCTGTTGTCGATGACACATCATGAAGAAGGCACATGAAAAGGTTGGTTGGCTGTTGTGCCGGAATCCAGGGCTCTCTGATGATTTCAACTACAGTGTTGACTTCAGCTTCACTCCAAACGAGTTTGAACAGAATTGGGCTGGGTTAATGATGAAGTACGAGGCTATGACACACACACACTTTGAGAAGTTGTACGAATACAGGTCAACTTGGGTGTCGTGCTACTTCAAACACAGGTTCTTCCCCTTCTTGCAGTCTACACAGCATAGTGAGGGGTTCAACACCGTCCTAAAGAGATATGTGAACCCACACAACTCGATGCTGAACTTCTTCAAGCAATATGAAAAAATTCAGAACCACATCCTTGCCAAGGAAGGCTTCAATGATTAAAGGACACAACACCTTGAGATTGAGCTGTGGTCCAACTTCCCAATAGAGAAGCAAGCTTACGAAACCTACACTAGGGACCTTTACCGCAAGTTTAGAGAGTTTGAGCTGATTGGACGTTATAATGCATTCCAAGTTGGTGCTGATATTTTTGAGCTCAGACCGAACTAGAAATTTGTTGCCAAATATGGTTCTCGAAACTACTTGGTGCAGGCAAGGGTGGAGGAGGGTTCCTATTTGCGTGAGTGTTGTAAAATGGACAAGGATGACATCCTCTGTTGCCACATCCTCAAGGTGTTCACCCATATTGGAGTTGAAGTCATACCGGAAAGGTACCTGCTAAGACGATGGACACCTACTGCTGTACCTACACTACAAAAAAATACACTTCCGTGATGATACGTGTTTCTCATAGTAGGTCGCATTTTTTGTCATGCATGTACATCCATGAAAAATTTATGACAAAATCAAGATAGTGATACCTGTGCTGTCGTAGAAGTGTTCCATGACATTACCAAAATTATCATCATGGAAGTGTCCACTTCCATGACGATAAATCACGCGTCACAGAAGTGCTTTCTTCAAGGGTGACCGACACGTGGCATCCACCGTAACGGAACGCCGTTAAGCTATCGGGTCGGATTTTGGATCCGATAACCCGTTAATAGCCCCGACCAATGGGAAATTTCCACATGTAAAATTCTGATTGGCCGAAGGGAACACCTGTCAGCTCGTCAGTGGGCCAGATGTCGCCCGTCCATTGGAGGAGGCATGCCTATGGTACGTCGACATGTGGCTGGGCCCAACAGAGGCCCATATAGGTTAAAAAGGCCGACCCAGTCAAAGGCCCGTAGAACTTAATCAGATACTAGTGGGCCAGCCTAATAACGACCTGCTTAATAAAGGCCCATTTACGGCCCGAAACCAGATCTGGCCTGTTAATTGTTCGCCCAATATTTGGGCCCATTTACGGCCCGAAGCCAGATCTGGCCCGTTAATTGTTCGCCCAATATTTGGGCCCATTTGTGGCCCGAAGCCAGATCTGGCCCGTTAATTGTTCGCCGAATATTTAGGCCCAACTATAGCCTAGTGACTTCCGGCCTGTTAGAGGCCTGATGTAGACATGGGCCCATTTTAGCCCGATGTGACTTTCGGCTTGGGAATGGCCCGTGCTGCCCATGGGCCATATATGGTCCGACGGGACATCGGGCCTACTAACGACCCGTGCTAAAGGTGGCAACAGTTAATCCCAACGTGACTTTGGGCCTGTTAAAGGCCTGTCGCGTAATTCGGCCCGTTGATGCATGTACTAAGCTTTCGGCCTCTTAAAGGCCCATGATATCAGTGGGCCAACTAAGGCCCGAGATATGTTTCGGCCTGGTAACGGCTCGTGAGCTAACTGGGCCCATAATGGCCCGGTCTACATTTTGGCCTGCTGAAGGCCCGTCGACGACTAGTGAAAATTGAGGCCCAACATGCATTTTGGCCTGCTAAAGGCCCATGGTTTCATCTCAGCCGTAACAGGCTAGTACAATATTCAGCCTGTTAATGGCCCAACGCTACCTGGGCCAAACTAAGCGCTGGGTCGACAAAAGGCCCAACTAAAATATAGGTCGGTGTAAGTTTGGGCTTGGTGCAATGTGTGAAGGCCCCAATCGTTCGGGCCCAAGAAAGACGCAGGCCGGCCCAATTGTGGCCCGCTAAAAACCTAGCCCGTTAGTGTCGAATGTTTGAGCCCGGTCGACTACATCTGATTTTTTTCAGATAGCGAATGATGGAAGTAACTAGTAGGAATTAATAACAAACCTACTCTATACAATAAAGAAATTACTACATAATAACTAAGAATAAACCTACACTATACAATAAAGGATTTAAAGTATATTACATCCATTGGGCATTGAAGTTCGCCACCAGTGATCATAAAGCGCAACGAAGAAGCAGATTACAAAAACTGGGCACCATTGCAGCGTAACAAAATAATACTGAACCGAGACCACTTCCAAGACAGTTCAAGAAAGGTTAGCCTTGCAGGGGAACTGCTGCCGAAGCTGCTGAGCAAGGTTGTGAGACCGGCCTAGCATGTTGGTCATAGCTTCCAGGTGTAGCTGTTTAGCGATGAGGTTCTCATTGGTGTTCTCCGCAATCTTTCTTAGAGATAGGACTTCAAGTCGAAGTTGAGTTGGAGAATGCGTTTCTGCTAGAACTTGGGACTGAAGAAGTCCAACTGATTCAGACAAGGAATTTTGTGATCTTGTCTGACTGTTAGTCTCAAGTAACTTGAACACTGCATCAAGACAAGATTTTGGGGTTGTCTCGCTATCTTCAAGATGTTTTGCCTTCTTTGCTGCAATGTATGTTGGGTTTGTCTCACAGCCTTCAGTAGACTTGTGCATGCCATCAGGCATATCACCCTGAAACAAAGCAGAGAGATGACAGGTTTTGCACGTGTATAAACAAAGATGATAACTGTTCTGTCAATTCTATCCAATTTCAAATTAGAAAATAAAGAGTAAGTTCAAAATATCAATAGCATAATTTGGCATTGTTAATGCGGGGAGCTTCACCACACTACTGGATTACCATGTCAACATAACAAGCATAGATTAAGGGCAAAGAAAATCATTGTATCTATTTTGGATAATGTGCATGGCATGTTGTTCATATCATCAACCACATTAGTAAGATAAAACAAGAGATGACAAGGTGCAAACGTGGGCTGCTTCACCACACACTGGATTATAGATGCACAAAACCAAGCATACATATAGGGAGTATTAAGTAATGTGCATGGTATGAATAAGAAATTTGGTTTTACAAGTAGAACTTAGAACTTACGGTTCTTACGAACATGCATTTTGGTAGAAACAACAAACTAAATAGCAGTAAACAATAGGGAGTATGAGCAAATTAAACAGCAGTTGAAGATAAAGGCTTTAGAAGGACTGACTTACATTAACAGTTAACACCGGCTTTATAATGCCCTTCTCCATGTCAAGGGAAGGATAACTCAAGAATTTCAGCACAGAATCTTCTTCATAAGCATTGCCTGTACTCTACATTTTGTAGAGAGTAATTATAGATATGATAATACTAGAAGGGATAGAGGATAATGAAGATAAGATGCAGATTGATGCTACATAATCAACTACCAATCCCTGGAAGTACAAGCGTTACAGGACAAAATGTACTGACAAGAGCAATGGGCTACACTTCTGCACTGGCATTGTCTGTGTATTCTACTTGTTGGTAAGATTAAATATAGATCTGATCTTTTTTAGTAAATGGTGGGCGAGGGAGATAAGATGCAGAATGCTACAAAATGAACCAATCCCTCTTCCCATAATACAAGAGTGTTTTGAACACTGGTGTACTGTACAAAACGTTCTTATATTATGGGATAGAGGGAGTAGCTGTTAATGTAAGTACAGTGATTGACCATGTTCAGTCCTTACAAGAGGACTGCAGTGCTAAACCTCTTCAAATTTGTGTAAGAGTCCATACGGATCTTATAATGTCCACCAAATGGACGATTACGAGGCTAACATGTGCAGTGATGCTACATAATCAAACAGCTATGAAAGTAAGTATGGTCATACAGGGCAAGAGGTACTCACAAGAGCAATGCAGTGTGCAGTATAGTTGAGAGATTCTGTGGTCCCTTGAGAACGGATGTTCTTCTTCTAACAATTTTCGTACAAGTGAGATATTAAGGCAAATGCAGAAATGTAGTTCAAATTGTGATGTGATATCATAGATAGTACCTTACGCTGCAGCCGAGACCAATGTGTAACAAGATTATTCCAGTTACCGTCGGATAAATGTAGCACCGGAGACTTTAAAGAAATTTCGTTCAGAGGCTTGCCATCGAAGTGCGCTTGCCTCAGGTAGGAACGATACTTCATCAACGAGTGCTTGAAAAGCGCAACCAGCTCTTGCTCGTCATCACAATCCAGTTTGCTCCTTGCCTATTAAAAAGAATGAAATCTTGTGTCTTCTATCAGCAGAAACATATGCAGTAATGACCATGAATAACATTAGTACATTACTTACGCGTAAGTTGCGGAGGAAGACTGGAAATTGTTCCATGTCTGCGGTATAATCTTTCCATGAAGGAAAGATGCGCACAAAGTTCCTGACAACAACATAAGCTTTGTCTTCTAAACTGGGAAGAAATTGAATAGGGGTCCTATTTGCTGCAATTGGGGCTCTCTCTGGTTCAAAAAGGGATTTGGCAACTGGATTTGGTGTACTCTTTGCTGGAATGGGGGTTTTGCGTCGTACAGCTGGTGCTATGTCAACTGGCATAATCATACTGTTTGCTGCAGTTGGGGTCTGCTGAGTTGGGGCATCAGAAATGACCAGTGTAGTTGGGCTAGAGTCTGCTAGAGTTGGGGTATTTTGTGGGTCAGGTGATATTGCAACTACACCTAATAGGCTATTTGATTTATCAGGTGCCACTACCTTTTCCAAATACTTTGCTTGTGCTCCTCCACGATCATCAATCGCCCTCTTCCTTTTGAACGTCTGATACACAAGAACAACATTTGAATGGATAAATATGGTATGATAACAGATGGAATATGTACTAAAAATGGATAGGCAGGGCGTATTCACATACATGATGTGTAAACTAAGCTAATGGCAGTTCAACAGAGTAGAAGCAATGCAAAGCATCAGTTGCAAGATATGTGCGAGCAATGTAAGCTTGGAAAGTTAGAGCAAGTACCTTGATGGGTGAATAAGATAGGGCATCTTCCTCTGACTCCTCCACTAGGGAGCTACATTGACTTAGGTCTCCCTCTAACTCAGAATCACTGTTAGGATCATATTCTGAGCATGAATCTGTAGGTGGAGAGCGTTTGCATTGCATTGCATCCAGACTTGATTTCAGTCCCTTAATGCCAAGTTTGACAGCCATGGCATTGTTCTGCTTTATTCTTTTCATGCGTGCAAGCTCATAATCATTATGATGCTGTTCAGAATCTGAGATTCATGAAAACATAAAAAGTAGTCAGATTATCTAGGGAATGCATTGTGGATTCAACTCGGAGAGTCTCTCCCTATAAACCCCTGCATATGCAAAGTTCACCTCCCCAACTGTGCTGACCAGACCACAGACAGAAATACAAACCCCTTATGTCTCTATAGCAGGCAGGCACACATTTCAAAACTGAAGTACGAACATTAGAATCATATGAAATTCGTATTTGAACAAATAAACTAAGCAATTACGAGTGGCGTAATGTTTAGCTTCAAGGGTGGAGTGTTGGTAGTGCGACACAAAGCAAGTAGGCAGATTGTATTCCATGTAAAAGATCGGAACCTATGTAAAAGCAGGAAATGACACTTTCTTTCTATACAATGCAGTGTTCGTTACCCACACATGATGGAAGAGATCACATAGAGAAATACTATTCACTCATGTCTACAGTTCCAGTATTTAGAAAGAGGATGGTACACCCTAAAAGAATATTGACAACAAATATGACAAGGCAAGCATAGATTTAGTGAATCAATCATTTACTTGTGAGCTTATTAGGACAAGTATGCAGAATTGTAACTGTAGTAAGAGACCGTCCAAAATCTGAATGAAGAAGTTTGTCTAGCATTTATTGTTTGCAACTAATCGACGTGAATAATTGGATATTATATCGAATGAGTAAGAAAGGCAAGTAAAATTGTCAACAAACCTGGCTTGCAGTAGTAATCTGGGTCAATGTCACTACGACCAGCAACCCAAAATGACTAGTTTCAGTTCTGAGGGCCAGAATTTTGAAAACCCTGTGAACTTTAGAGGTACTAAAGATTACTGAAATACATCTGAACCATTAAGTGTAGGTAGCACTGAGCACACAACAAACCCTAATGACAGTCCTACCTAATGAGTAATGAATCAATTAGAAAATGGGTGATGAGGAGTGGCTGCTGAGTGTTGAGGATGTATCTCAGGATAAATCGGGTTGGCTTGGTGGGTGCTACACGCCTGAGCCCTGAACAAACTGGGAGGTAGGCATGGCAGCGCGCCCGAGCAGCGGTGACGCTGTTGGGCGAGCGGCTCCTGGCCTCCTGCTAGTTCGATGTCTCCTCCTAGAGTCATGCCGTCCGGGGATGGCAAGTCATCGGCGAGGCAGGCGGCTAGGGGCGAGTAGAGATCGGAAGCACGCAGCAGAACAGAGGGGAATCGGGGCCTGGGACGACCCAAAATCCCAGGGTGGGCCAGCCCACCATGGGCACCCTGTAGAGATACACACCCGAGCGGTGAACATGCATTTTCCAAACTAATTTAGGAACATTTAGCTGACCAATTAAACAACTCTATTTTAATAATATCAGATTCATATTTGAACATCTAAGCTTGTTTAGCTTGATGGGTGGAGCAGTGTTATTATGACATGAAGCACGTATTCTGATCATATAGTGATCATAAAAGGGGGAAAATCTAAGCATATTTTTTTAGCAAAAGAGGGCTTCCCCTCCAATTTCTATTAAAGAAACCACCACAGAACCAACATGATCAATTAAACCCTAAGCATGATCAATTAAACCGTATTATGGATGTGCCATGGCAGATTTGAAGCTGCAAACCGTAGAAATGATATTTAGCATCCATTGTTTGCTTCGAACTAAGAACTAAATTCTAAGAGCTGAAAAGAAAGTAGAGTAACCAAGTTAAGATCTATTTTCTGGTTGAGATCAAAAAGTTGAGGAGATATGAAGTACCACCTCTCTTGCGGCGCCGTGTAGGCATCGGGGTGCGATGGCTGTCGGTGGCGTTGAAGCAGATCTGCGACGGTAGACGGGTGCATCGAGGGATAAGTCCCGTAGTGGTGGAAGAAAAGGTCGTGTGAGCGGCCCCAACAAAGAGGACGACGGCACCGATGAAGCGAGAGGAAGCGATGCAAGGTTATTGGTCCATCGCCGTGGATGAGAAACGTCCATCTCTAACAGTGGACGACGCGGTCTTGGTGGGCGCTCCGGCATGGTGGGGGACAGTGGCGATGGATGTGGTGGAGGACGGCGGCGATGGATGGGGTGGCGGACGGAGGCTGGTGTGGGGATGGGGTGTTCTAGCGCGAACGGTGTATGAATGGGAAAATGGAAGGAGAGGTACGGGGAACCATGTTTTTGGGATGCGCCTGTCTAAAATATGGGAAAGTTACGAACTTAGCCCCCGTTTAAAATTTGGACGTCTCATCGGTTGGGGATAGAACGGTAATCTCGCATCTCGCCAATATTTGCCCAGAGCGATTTCGGGCGAGGGGAGGGTGGTTGGTGCCCATGGTTGGCGCCCATGGTGTATGAACAGTGCTGACAGGTAGGGCGGTTGTGTCATGTCTGAGTGAAGTTACAAACCTGCCCCTATTGAAAATATTTGCCTACATCGATTTCGGCCGAGTCGAGTTTGTTTTGCCGCCCACCGTGTATGAATGGGGAATGGAGGGAGAAACAGAGGTCTTTCGGATGAGCTTGAATCAAATGTGTTTTGCCGCCCATGTTTGATGCCCACCGTGTCGGAATGGGCTCAGAGGCAGTTGTGTCACGTCTAATTGAAGTTACTAACCTACCCCTATTTCGAGTAGTGGAAATCGGGTCGATGGATTGTCCGTGTAATGGGTAGACAGTAATTTCCATCTCCCAAACACTTGGCTTCGGGCAGCCAATGTGGGAGTGGACATTTTGCTGCTTCTTTTGAATTTTGGGACTATAAGCATCCACATTTAACCTTCGCAACTAAATTCAAATCCACTTTGTATTCCTATATGAATCTTTATAAACCATTCTATGTGTTTTTATATATCTTCAAAAGGACGACAAAGATGTATTCCACTGTCATATATGAATATGGTTTACAAATGCAGATACTCAAATTCAGAAACTAGAATCCAGTTTAAGGTGAATTCAAATATTTGGAACACTTCATGTCCAACTCAAATGTCACACGCAGCATAATGTGTACTCCCATTTAGATATGTACACAAGCGATGTATCAAGATTCAAATACCGAGTCAATTAACCAACAATGTACAGAACTAACATACATATAAACACTTATAGAGTATATGGATCAATAATATCAACTAACATACATAAGCCAGGCCGCAGTACTTTGGCTACAACAGCATCCTTTTTTTAGCCAGCATCTTGGCCCTTTCCGATGCGTGCCACTGATGGTCCATTTATACTACTACTATTGCTGAATGCACATTCAGCCTGATTGGCATATTTGTAGGTCTGGCACAGCAATCCAAATGAAATGTCTCCGAGTCTTATCAATTAATACAGACATGTGCTCAAATAAAATTATAAAACAAAAAACAAAAAAAAACAATTATTACATGATCTCTAATACAAATGGTTTGATTTATTACATGAACAGGCAACACAAAGGTTATTCAACTATGGAAAGAACATTTCACCTATGATTTACCAAGTAGGAATTTAATTTCCTTTTTTCTTCAGGACCTTAACAATCTGGTCAGTCTCAGCTTGCTTCGTTTTGAAATCCACCAAATATTTAATGGTTGTCTTGAGTACTGCTTCTGATTGTGCTGTTTGCTTCCTCAACATGTCAACTTCATCTCTAAGTGCAGAAGCAGAATCTCTTTCTACCACTAGTTTGGCCTCTAGAGCATCAGAAGTTGGCAATTCATAATGCATGATTGGGCCGGTGCCACTGCTGTGGGATGATGCAACGTCCATGGGGACCTCGCACTTTGATCTTGGGCTAACCTGTTTTGCCATTAAAGTTCCGATTGGATTCAGAAAAGTTGAAGTTAGCAAAACATCTCAACTGGGACTTATAACAGCAAACCAGTTAAACAAACAAGGAATTAAAGAGTTTCAATTAGATGCTGAAAAGTACAGTAGTTATTAACATCATTGTAACCCATTGTTGCAGTAGCAAAGCAGTTAGACAAACAAGTAAATATTTAAGTTAAGGCAAACAGGTATTCTTAACAGTAAGTATCAAACAAATAGATAGGCGTAGTCTACAATATGATTAACAGGCTGTGCCATTATGTAATCAGTAGCAAACTAAATTAACCCAAGCAACATAATTGAACAATTTTGTAGTAAGTGGCTAACTAAAATTCCGAGAAGCAGGTAACTGAACTTATGCTAGTTCTTTGTACAGGCACACTGCAACTTCTTTTTCGCTTACAAGGTTGTACAAAGGAGTCCATGGCATCAATTGCTTGGATACGCAGTCCCAATACTTCTTTCTTCCCATACTGCATGGGTAAGTCGAATGGTTAATCTGGTAAGATGGTGCGTCCTTGATATGTTATATGAGGACATGTAGTCAGACTAGTTGTAGCCAAACACATCACACTGGCTTTTACTATATATTTCATGCGATTACTTTTGGCATATCGAGATCTAAGCAATCTACAATAGGATGAAAAGACTGGCATCCTTCACATTATTGGCGAACTCAGTTCATAGAAACAAGCAATTCAACCATTCTGTGGGTAAATCAAAAGCGCCACTGGAATATTTTTCACTATCCAATCATACACGCAAAAAGGGGCGACACCACCATAGGGGCTGGTATGGGCGGCCGCCTCAGGTGGCTGGAAAGTGTGCACCTAGTTTGAGTCGTCCAGGTTGGCCCATGCTAGTTTTGTTCGTCCCAACGCACGAGTAGGCAATGTAAAAAATGAAGAAAAATGTTTCAATTTGGATGGGCCAATAACATAAGTGCAAGGCAGGCCCTATAGCAGGCTCGCAGCCCATACGAGCGCCTCCCATATCGATCGACAGCAGGAAAAATCCCAATTCATTCGCTCCAGCCTCTAGTCTGGTTCACTCCTAACCTAGTCGCCGCTGGACAGATCGACACAGCACTTCCTCACGCCCTCGTTGGAGGGCGGTCGCCGGGCTTCAAGCAAACGGAAGGACAAGAAGATGAAGATCCTACCCTGGGTGTAGCCTGCATGGGAGGCAGCGGCAGCAGCACGGGCATGGCATCGAGCTTGCCCAAACGGACAGTCGCAGCTTGCAAGAGTAGCATGCACAACGAGCAGGTACATCACATCCCTGATTATATCTAATTCAACTCTTCGATTTCTGGCTAATAGTTAAACCTAACGGTGTTGTAAAACTGCTTGTATGTAGGGAATATATGAGAAAATGAAACCAATTTCTAATTATTTTATAACTCCCCCAATCAATACTAAACTGACTGAATCTGATGTATCTAATCAAGTTTCCGGTGCAAACATACAAGCTCATGTTGTTCTTGAGCCTGAAGTGTCTACTCAACAGACTGCTAATGAAGGATTTGATGCAAACATTTTACATGCTCCTGGTGATGAACATATAGTGTCTAATGAGGGATCTAATGCAAGCATTTTGCAAGCTCATTGAAGGATTTAGTGTCTAATGATGATCTACTATGTTGAGAGAGATAGAGATTTGCAGGCATTGATGACAAGCAAATTATAGTGCATTTTCATAGCTTGAGGAAACGTCGAAGCCATCTACCAGAAAGTCCACGTATCATGACAACATAGCATAAATACTTTTCTAATCTGTTGTTTGAAACTATTGGCATAGTTGTGCAGGATAGATATATTGATATGCAGTTTGCGCACTGGTTATACGTGCAATTACACTTCGATATTTTCAGCCAGAGAACGAATAATTCAAGCAGGTACAGACCATGTTTGTAATCCTTGTACACCATATTGCATTTTGTGTTTTTTTTGGTGCTTGCATCATTTAGTGTTTATAATCTGAACTACTTTGGATCATTAGCTGATTTTCAAAGTGCATGTAGCTTCACATTTCTCAAGTTATGTTGATTTCCGGAGTGCAAGTGCCTTCGTATTTTTTAAGTTAAATGTTCGACCCTAGCAACTTGAATTCGTGGATCAGCCACTGCACACAAATCATACATGAATGCTAGTACAAATTAAATGAAATGCAGGGACTTACGCTAGCTCGTTGTACAGGCTCACTGCAGCTCTGCTTGCACTTGGGATGTTCCATGTACAAGTCCATGTTACCACTTGCTTGGATGTGCAGGCCTTGTGCTCCTTGCATCCCCCTCTGCATTTTTGACACGGCGAATGGTTGATCAAATAAGAGGAATCAACCTTGATGTTGTACTGGAGGACAGATACTTACAAGGTTATACGGGTGTGTAGGATGTGTACCAGATCCCGTAGCGCCGTCATGCTTCGCTAAAAAATGGATTTGCTTGTTTCAAATGGTATCTCCAGAAGAAATAAGAGTTAAAGTCAGAGTTGCATAGGCATGTAAGCTAAGAGAGAAATGAAAGGATATCCAAACATCGTCAGAACAGTGCACAAGGGAGTGATGTGTGGATACCTAGTTCGGGCCGGCGTTTGGGCATGCTCGCCTAGCTAGAGTGAGGGTCACTTCAGAGCCATTGAGGGTGATGCGCTGGCGTTGGCTGGCCGCGCATGGATGCAGATATTGAGTGACAGCGGAGCGCTACGATGCGGTGGACGAGACCGTTGGTGAAGCCCCAACGGCCTCGGGGGGCGGAGGTGCGACGATGTTCTCGATGAAGTAGCCCCGGTGAGCTCGGAGACGGTGTCGGTGAAGCGCAGCTGATGCGGTGGAACTCGGTGTCTGTGAGGCACATCGGTTGCGGCGGTCGACATTGTCGGTGGACCACCGGTGCAGTGGACGAGGGCGTAGATGAGGTAGCTTTGGTGTGGTGGTGAAGCGCGACCATCATCTTCGTCGTCGTCGTCCGTCACAGAGGTGGGGAACGGTGGGGAAAGAGATGAGACGAGGGGCGATTCGAGGGATGGCGGCAAATTAGGGATTTGAGCAATCTGGCGCGGAAGGGGATGGTGGAGAAGAGAGATTTTGCAGGGCTGGAATTGGGGCCGCCAGATATTTCAATCCAAAACGTGGAAGCGCGAACTTATATTGTCGTCGTCCTTTTTTGGGGGCGGGAGGGGGGTGGGTGGCTGGGTGCTACACGTCCGTCCGACACACGCGACCACCCCGACAGGACTATGTTTCGGTGCCTTAACGCACCTGCCTTTGTGTCCATGACATGTGGGCCCAACAAGTGGCTGGCCCACATGTCAGTCACCCAAGGGCATTTGCCTTTAAGGCACCGAAGCAGCGTCCACCCCGACACGACCCTGGTCTGCCTGGTGCGCCTACATTTGAGAATTCAAACGAATCTTCTTTCATTTGCAAACGAATCTGTATGTATTACCATGCCCGTGTTTTCCTTGCAATAATTAGTCATTCGAAACGAGATACTCCATCCGTTCACTTTTGTAAGTCGTTTCACACAACTTAAAATGAACTGTTTTGCACATTGTCTGAAATGTCTTCAAGGTCTTATAAAAGTGAACAGAGGGAGTACTATAAATTAATTAATGAGGAGTTATTTGGAAAAAAATCGAAATGGTACCCACGCTAACGTGGATTAGAGTGTGTCACATAATTAGTTATTTGAATTAGAGTGTGTGTCACGTAGTTAGTTATTTGAATTAGAGTGTGTGTCACGTAGCGATCTCCAATTCTAACTTGGATTTCGCATTTCACTGTATCCACGCTACTTTTTAATACAAATTCATATGTATATGATGAACACCATGGTAGTGAGAAAACTTTCGGATGGATTCAAACATATGACCTACAAAATAGCACAACAAATTGAGTCAATGTCAACTTTTTGAAACTTAGTATGGCACGAATTCGAAATAATTACCCGTATGCCTGGTCCTCGGTTCAAATCTTACAATGTACACCGAATTGAAACATCGATATTAAGTCTCATACTATGTACATTCAAATGTTGTTTTTAGCCCCCCCCCCCCCGCACACAAATGGTACATACTTCTTATATCGGTCAATCTTCCTCTCCTAACCACCTTAGCAAGCTATCGGTTTCCAACACACGTTCATTGTTTCTCTCCATGTTTTGCTCTCTAAGTCTCTCAACTACACAACCCCTTTTTCCACTCATGTTACCAAATGTATTTACCTCACACACCCGCCATTGCACCCCATGCCAAGCTCTCTCTCTCACCCCCCCTCTCCCTCTCACCATCTCGCACTAAATACATCCACTGCCTATCTAGCCCCCAACCTCTCGTGCGCACGCACGCACGTTGTATATCTAGGTCACTCCCTCGAGACTGTCTCACTCTTTCTTCCGCATGGCGGGCCACACTCGCTCAATCTTGCTCTCTTTATCTGACTCTCGTTTAACCTCGTTTTCTTTCACACACAAATGATATATCTCCCTGTTCGGGCCTCGATTGACACACTCGATACTCTCTCACGCAGATTGTCTATCTAGGTCAGTCCATCCAAGCCGCCGCCACTCTTTCGCCTCATGGTGGGCCACGCTCACTCAATCTTTCTCTCTCTCTATATATATATTTATTTGTTTATTTATCTCTGTATGTCTCGATTGACCTCGCTCTTTCTTGGATAAAAATGATATATCACCATGTTTGAGCCCAATTCGACCTATTCACATTGTATACTCTCTCACGCACATCGTCTATCTAGGTTACTGTCTCCAATCCGTCTCACTCTTTCGATCGCACGACCCCTATGTGATCGGTTGACCTTGCTTCCTCCCACGCACAAAATATATCTACACGTCTGTGACTGGATCATCTCTCAAGCTCTATCTTACAGCCCTCACCCTTACCAAAAGCTCAATCGGACAATATCTCTCCGGAGCATATATATTTGTTCAATGAATGCCGGACCACACTCACTTTGTCTCTCTATCTATATGTCTCTCGATTGACCTCGCTTTCTCACACTGTATTTTCCACGCGTTGAAGCTACTACCTCTCCATCCCTCGCAAAGCCGGAGCTATTTACATTGCGAGGGGCACTCCAACCTTGGATTAATTTGTGTAGGCATTTATTCCGGTCGGTTTAGATTATATTTTTGTAGCATTCGACCCACAACTACTCCAAACACCGTTGCAACCCACGCAACTCCCCTAGTTGATTTCCCTCTGGCTCGGTCATCGCTCTCTCGCACGTCCTTTCTCGCCTTCAACATCGCACCATGGTATTATTGAAAAAACTATGTTGTTCTCTTTAATTATTGTAAATAAGCTACAAAACTACACATCGATAGTCCACTTGGAATGGAACAAATTTCGACCCACATACTAAAGTGCTACAAACTACACACTGAGGGGCCCACATGTCATGAAACAAATTTGGACCCATATACAAATTAAACAATAAAGGACGAGGATCGAATATACGACCAGGCCTTCAAGCCGCACGTCAATAGGCAACATACGTAGAATAGCAATGTTGGTTGTACCCCCTTTGTTCACATAATGTTTTTATGTTACCACAGCCTAATTAATGGATAACATCTATTATTATTTTTAGTACTATTCACCTTCACTTACTGGTGGGTTCCATGTGTGCTCTCTCTCTCTCCTCCCCTTCTGCGTTTAGACACACGGGCAAACAGGAAGAACTCGTGGGCAATGTTGCCGTTGACCATATCTGGACGCGTTCACAAGTCACGACACCAGTTTCACGTACTAGTAGCACTAGTCAGTGTGTACGTGCAATGCACGTTAATTTGGAAGTATATTAAGTGCATGCAGATATTAACTACTAGGATATTATTTGCGTGTTGTCATGTGATTAGCACTATTTTTGGCAGGAAATTAACTGCATGCTTAACGTGTTGAGCGCTCGACATTGAAGCAGTCTAGGTCATTGGATGACAAGGAATACATGTGGCTTGATGACGTTTTATATTTAATTTGATACGGCTCTAGCAATACATTCAATCGATCAGACCATACATTTCGTTCAGTCTGACTCCGACTTTAAATTATATGACGATCGATATAAAATAAACGGAAATGATAGACGTTCAGATTTTAAGCATGGCAATCCGAATGTTTTTCATGGAAAATTTAGATTACGCGGCGGCGGCGGGGGCGTCTCGCGGTGGGAAGCGGCTCCTCTGTCGTGCTCTGTGTGTCATCGGGCCACTGACCGACGGCGACGGCGGCGTCTTGCGGCGTTGTTGGCGTACTCCTAGATGTTCGCCTAGCTTCAAGGAAGGCCAAAATGTTCTGGACTTCGGAGCGAGTCAACTGGCGGGAGGAGGCGACTGGCGTTGGTGCAAGGAAGCGGTCGACGGCGAACATCCATGCCGCTGAGGGGGGCACTGGCACCCGCGCGGGGACAGGCGCTGTCAATGGCGCGGCGGAGGCATTCGTGTGCACGGGCACCGGCATGGGCGCGCACGTCAGTGCACGCGCAGGCGCATGCGCTGGCAGGTGCACGGGTAACGGCACGGGTGTGCACGTCAGTGCACGCGTAGGCGCATGCGCTGGTAGGTGCACGGGCGCGTGAAAGTCGGTGGGGACCTCCTGGAACCCCGTGGCATCAAGCTCAGCGACAATGTGCGGCTCCCAGCCCATCAATGCCATGGGGATGGGCGCTGGCGCAGTCGGGGCGATGGGAGCCGGAACGGGAGTGGGGACAGGCGCGACGTCTTCCCGCAAGGCCAGTTCAAGCTCGTCCCAAAGCGCCTTATGTTCTTGAGACTCCGGCTGGGTGTCTTCCTCATGAAACTGGAACACTAAGGGCAGACCATCGTGATGCGGCATGGCGTACGTTTAGGTCAGGCTAGTTGGAGGTAGACGACAGGAGAATCAGAGAGGAAGAGAGAGGATTGTAGCGATACCGGTTAGTGCGGGGTTGATTTTAAACTGCGGCGCCGGCGACATTAAAAGTGGGAGCAGTTAGGACGACGGTGGGCGGCGGAGCCTGGTCAAAGGGCTCGCCTCTCGGTGAGTCTGCACAGCGGTCTACTCGCATGCCTCCCTGACAGCCGGCGCAGCGGTCTGCTCGCACGCGTCCCGTCGACTCACACGCTTGCTGGGACGGCACCTGCCGATGCTAAGCGGGGACTCGTGGCGGCACGTAAACGCCCACGGTTTCAATAGTGAAAGCGTTTGCCTTAACGTGATAGGTCTTTGTTCCAAAATACCTTGGCTCTTCGTTTGTGCAACTTGTCATAAGCAGCTTGTCTCGAATTGAAGAAAAAACTTACGAAGTAATATTTGTGCCATATCACGTCACCATGCTCAGTTTCAAGAATTTATGCTCACTTTTGGATTTTCTGAAATTTAAGATCCAGGATTCGAAACAATATCGTAACCTGCATCATGCAATAAATTTTCAAGACGTACATCTGTCCTGTTGTATTTCTTAAGAATGGATTTGGTCAAACATTTTGCTTAGTTAAACCTCCTTTCCGGTTTATAGGGCTCGATTCAAAAATCTCACCAACAAAGGTAGATGGTGAGTGGTGGAATAATTGTTGTAGTTTGCAAAACCACTCAATTAATGCGCTTGTTTTCCTCAAAAATTGTGTTTACGAATGCATTAATTGCAATACATGCATGCATAAAGTACATGCATTGGTCAATTTTCTCTTAATTCTTGCATGTAATGATTTATTGCACCTTGAAATCTGAACATGTGATGGGGAACAACCAAATTGAGACTTATAAAATGGGAAAACTAAAATTTTGAGATAAGCCCTATAAACCAGAAAGGAGGGAGTAAAAGGATAATCCATGCGTACCAGTGCATTGCTTGATATATTAACTCAAGTACTAGGCACGAACAAACGGGCTCAATTCTGTGCTCATCCTGGTGTAGTAGTAGTAGTAGTACTAGGCAATGCAGTTGACGGGTGACCTTGACGAGCGGCGACCAAGGGAATTGAACCGTGATCGGCACGGTAGGTAACGTTGTCTAGTTACTAAAGCATCCCTTTGTTGTTCATCGGTAGTCATTATGGACCGGGGACATGAGGGGAATTTCCTAGGGATGGAATTCTGGCCGCCAGATATTTCAACTTGAAACGCTGAGGCTCGACTGGTTGGGGTTGCCTAATGTGCATACCACGCACGCCATCGAAGGACACGAGCCCGTTTTTTTGGGATCAACACGAGCCAAGGTCTGGCTGATACGCCGTTGGGTCCTACCATTCGAGAATACGAAAGGAACCTTTTAAATTGCCAAACGAATCTATGTGTATTACAATACCCATATTTTCCTTGCAAATACTAATCTCAACGTGGTAATTGATTTATGACGAGTTGTTGAATTAGAGTGAGTTTGTGATATAGTGATCTCAACGTGGATTTCACATTTCATGGTATCCCTAGTAAGTTTTCCAATGCAAATTCAAATTGAAAAGATGAACAATATGGAGGTGAGAAAACTTTGTATGTATCAAGCATATGACCACACACACACACACACACACACGCACGCACATAGAGAGAGAGAGAGAGACACACACGCACGAACACAACAACAATCCGATAAGTATAGTGCATCTATTTTTCCAACCCATGCATGTATGACACGAATTCAAAAATACTCCTTCTATTCCTAAATATTAGTCTTTCAGAGAGTTCAACAAGTGACTACATACGGAGCAAAATGAGTGAACCTAGACTCTAAAATATGTCTATATACATCCGTATGTGCCAGTCCATTTGAAGCCTCTAAAAAGACTAATATTTAGGAACGAAGGGAGTAAAATGTAAGACATCCATGGTCCTGATTTCAATATTTAGAATGAACATGAAACTGAAACATGAATATTAAGTCTAGTACTATAGTACATGCAAATGTTGTGTTTAGGTGGACCTATGATTGTCGGGGGTCAACCCCTCGACCTTAGATAAAATTGTGGAGCTCTGTTTAGGGTTGTTTAGATTATATTTGTCCCCACTGTCGGTGTCAAAACTGGCGCATCTCGGGTAGGGGGTCCCGAACTGTGCGTCTAGGCGGATGGTAACAGGAGACAAGGGACACGATGTTTTTACCCAGGTTCGGGCCCTCTCGATGGAGGTAAAACCCTACTCCTGCTTGATTAATATTGATGATATGGGTAGTACAAGAGTAGATCTACCACGAGATCAAAGAGGCTAAACTCTAGAAGCTAGCCTATGGTATGATTGGTGTTCGTCCTACGGACTAAAACCCTCCGGTTTATATAGACACCACAGAGTGTTAGGGTTACACAGAGTCGGTAACAATGGTAGGAGATCTACATATCCGTATCGCCAAGCTTGCCTTCCACGACAAGGAAAGTCCCATCCGGACACGGGGACGAAGTCTTCAATCTTGTATCTTCACAGTCCAGGAGTCTGGCCAACGATGATAGTTCGGCTATCCGGACACCCCCTAATCCGGGACTCCCTCAGTAGCCCCCGAACCAGGCTTCAATGACGACGAGTCCGGCGCGTAGATTGTCTTCGGCATTGCGAGGCGGGTTCTTCTCCAAATTCCATATACTTGTCGAATAGTGTCCAGCTTCTGATAAATGTTGCGCTCCTTGGCTTCCACGCCCAATAATGGCCATCTTTCATGTCTCGAATGAATGCGAAAAGCCAGGGTATTTTTACACTTTCCCCCCTAGCTGCACAAATGAGCCGCCTATTGGGGAACGTAGTAATTTCAAAAATTTCCTACGCACACGCAAGATCATGGTGATGGCATAGCAACGAGAGGGGAGAGTGTAGTCCACGTACCCTTGTAGACCGTAAGCGGAAGCGTTATGACAATGCGGTTGATGTAGTCGTACGTCTTCACGATCCGACCGATCCAAGTACCGAACGTACGGCACCTCCGAGTTCAGCACACGTTCAGCTCGATGACGATCCCTGGACTCCGATCCAGCAAAGTGTCGGGGATGAGTCCTATCAGCACGATGGCGTGGTGATGATGATGATGCTCTACCGGCGCAGGGCTTTGCCTAAACTCCGCGATGATATGACCGAGGTGGAATATGGTGGAGGGGGGCACCGCACACGGCTAAGGAACGATCCGTAAATCAACTTGTGTGTCATGGGGTGCCCCCCTGCCCCCGTATATAAAGGATCAAGGGGGGAGGAGGCCGGCCCTAGGAGGGGGCGCGCCAAGTGTGGAGTCCTACTAGGACTCCCTAGTCCTACTAGGATTCCACCTCCCTTGTTGGAGTAGGAGAAGGGGAAAGAGGGGGAGAGGAAGAAGGAAAGGGGGGCTGCGCCCCTTGTCCAATTCGGACCAGAGGGGGGGCGCTGGCCTCCTTCCTTTTGGCCTCTCTCCTCTATTCCTGTATGGCCCAATAAGGCCTATATACTCCCCGGCGAATTCCCGTAACTCTTCGGTACTCCGAAAAATACCCGAATCACTCGGAACCTTTCCGAACTCCGAATATAGTCGTCCAGTATATCGATCTTTACATCTCGACCATTTAGAGACTCCTCGTCATGTCCCTGATCTCATCCGGGACTCCGAACTGCTTCGGTACATCAAAACTCATAAACTCATAATATAATTGTCATCGAAACCTTAAGCGTGCGGACCCTACGGGTTCGAGAACTATGTAGACATGACCTAGAACTATTCTGGGTAAATAACCAATAGCGGAACCTGGATGCCCATATTGGCTCCTACATATTCTACGAAGATCTTTATCGGTCAAACCGCATAACAACATACTTTGTTCCCTTTGCCATCGACATGTTACTTGTCCGAGATTCGATCGTCGGTATCCAATACCTAGTTCAATCTCGTTACCGGCAAGTCTCTTTACTCGTTACGTAATGCATATTCCGTAACTAACTCATTAGCTACATTGCTTGCAAGGCTTATAGTGATGTGCATTACCGAGAGGGCCCAGAGATACCTCTCCGACAATCGAAGTGACAAAACCTAATCTCGAAATAGGCCAACCCAACATGTACCTTTGGAGACACCTGTAGTACTCCTTTATAATCACCCAGTTACGTTGTGACGTTTGGTAGCACCCAAAGTGTTCCTCCGGCAAAAGGGAGTTGCATAATCTCATAGTTACAGGAACATGTATAAGTCATGAAGAAAGCAATAGCAACATACTAAACGATCAAGTGCTAGGCTAACGGAATGGGTCAAGTCAATCACATCATTCTCCTAATGATGTGGTCCAGTTAATCAAATGACAACTCTTTTGTCCATGGCTAGGAAACATAACCATCTTTGATAAACGAGCTAGTCAAGTAGAGGCATACTAGTGACACTATGTTTGTCTATGTATTCACACATGTATTATGTTTCCGGTTAATACAATTCTAGCATGAATAATAAACATTTATCATGAAATAAGGAAATAAATAATAACTTTATTATTGCCTCTAGGGCATATTTCCTTCAGTCTCCCACTTGCACTAGAGTCAATAATCTAGTTCACATCGCCATGTGATTCAACACCAATATTCACATCTGTATGTGATTAACACCTATAGTTCACATCGTCATGTGACCAACACCCAAAGGGTTTACTAGAGTCAATAATCTAGTTCACATCGCTATGTGATTAACACCCAAAGCATACTAAGGTGTGATCATGTTTTGCTCGTGAGAGAAGCTTAGTCAACGGGTCTGTCATATTCAGAGCCATATGTATTTTGCAAATATTCTATGTCTACAATGTTCTGCACAGAGCTACTCTAGCTAATTTCTCCCACTTTCAATATGTATCCAGATTGAGACTTAGAGTCATCTGGATCAGTGTAAAAGTTTGCACCGATGTAACTTTTACAACAAACTCTTTTATCACCTACATAATTGAGAAACATCTCCTTAGTCCTCACTAAGGATATTCTTGACCGCTGTCCAGTGATCTACTATTAGATAAAAATTTTACTCCTTTGTCAAACTCAGAGCAAGGTATACAATAGGTCTGGTTCACAGCATAGCATACTTTATAGAACCTATGACTGAGGCATAGGGAATGACTTTTCATTCTCTTTCTATTTTCTGCCATGGTCGGGTCTGGAGTCTTACTCAACTTCATAACTTTGCATCACAGGCAAGAACTCCTTCTTTGACTGTTCCGTTTTGAACTATTTCAAAAATTTATCAAGGTATGTACTCATTGAAAAATCTTATCAAGCGTCTTGATCTATCTATATAGATCTTGATGCTCACTGTGTAAGCAGCTTCACCGAGGTCTTGCTTTGAAAAACTCTTATTCAAGTATCCTTTCATGCTATCCAGAATTTCGATAACATTTCCAATCAACAATATGTCATCCACATATAATATTAGAAATGCTACAGAGCTCCCACTCACTTTCTTGTAAATACAGGATTCTTCAAAAGTCTGTATAAAACCATATGCTTTGATCAACTTATCAAAGCGTATATTCCAACTCCGAGATGCTTGCACCAGTCCATAGATGGATCGCTGGAGCTTGCACACTTTGTTAGCATCTTTAGGATTGACAAAACCTTCTGGTTTCATCATATACAACTCTTCTTTAAGAAAACCATTAAGGAATGCAGTTTTGACATCCATTTGCCAGATTTCATAAAATGTGGCAATTGCTATCATGATTTGGACAGACTTAAGCATCGCTACAGTTGAGAAAATCTCATTGTAGTCAACACCTTGAATTTGTCAAAAACCTTTTTGCGACAAGTCAAGCTTTGTAGATAGTAACACTACTATCAGCATCTGTCTTCCTCTTGAAGATCCATTTATACAATATGGCTTGCCGATCATCGGGCAATTCCACCAAAGTCCACACTTTGTTCTCATACATGGATCCCATCTCAGATTTCATGGCCTCAAGCCATTTCGCGGAATCTGGGCTCATCATCGCTTCCTCATAGTTCGTAGGTTCATCATGGTCTAGTAACATGACTTCCAGAATAGAATTACCATACCACTCTGGTGCGAATCTTTAATCTGGAAGATCTACAAAGTTCGGTAGTAACTTGATCTGAAGCTTTATGATCATCATCATTAGTTTCTTCACTAATTGGTGTAGGAATCACTAGAACTGATTTCTGTGATAAACTACTTTCCAATTCGGGAGAAGGTACAAATTACCTTATCAAGCTCTACTTTCCTCCCACTCACTTCTTTCGAGAGAAACTCCTTCTCTAGAAAGGATCCATTTTTAGCAACGAAATAACTTGCCTTTGGATCTGTGATAGAAGGTGTACCCAATAGTTACCTTTGGGTATTCTATGAAGACGGACTTCTCCGATTTGGGTTCGAGCTTATAAGGTCGAAAACCTTTTTCATATAAGCATCGCAACTCCAAACTTTAAGAAATGACAGTTTAGGTTTACTGCTAAACCATAGATCATACGGTGTCGTCTCAACGGATTTAGATGGTGCCATATTAAACGTGAATGCAGCTGTCTCTAATGCATAACCCCAAAACGATAGTGGTAAACTGATGAGAGACATCATAGATCGCACCATATCTAGTAAAGTACGATTACGACGTTCGGACACACCATAACATTGTGGTGTTCCAGGTGGCGTGAGCTGTGAAACTATTCCACATTGTTTTAATTGAAGACCAAACTCGTAACTCAAATATTCGTCTCCATGATCAGATCGTAGAAACTTTATTTTTCTTGTTACGATGATTTTTCCACTTTACTCTGAAATTCTTTGAACTTTTCAACTATTTTAGACTTATGTTTCATCAAGTAGATATACCCATATCTGCTCAAATCATCTGTAAAGGTTAGAAAATAGCGATACTTGCCACGAACATCAACACTCATTGGACCGCATACATCAGTATGTATTGTTTCCAATAAGTCAGTAGCTCGTTCCATTGTTCCGGAGAACGAAGTTTTAGTCATCTTGCCCAAAAGGCATGGTTCACAAGCATCAAATGATTCATAACCAAGTGATTCCAAAAATCCATCTTTGTGGAGTTTCTTCATGCGCTTTACACCGATATGACCCAAACGGCAGTGCCACAAATAAGTTGCACTATCATTATCAACTTTGCATCTTTTGGCATCAATATTATGAATATGTGTATCACTACGATCGAGATCCAACAAACTATTTTCATTGGGTGTATGACCATCAAAGGTTTTATTCATTTAAACAGAACAACAATTATTCTCTGATTTTAAATGAATAACGTATTGCAATAAACATGATCAAATCATATTCATGCTCAATGCAAACGCCAAATAACATTTATTTAGGTTCAACACTAATCCCGAAAGGAGTGTGCGATGATGATCATATCAATCTTGGAACCACTTCCAACACACATCGTCACTTCACCCTCAACTAGTTTCTGTTTATTCCGTAACTCCTGTTTCAAGTTACTAATCTTAGCAATCGAACAAGTATCAAATACTCAGGGGTTACTATAAACACTAGTTAGGTACACATCAATAATCTGTATATCAAATATACCCTTGTTTAGTTTGCCATCCTTCTTATCCACCAAATATTCAGGGTATTTCCGTTTCCAGTGACCATTTCCTTTGCAGTGTAAGCACTCAGTTTCAGGCTTTGGTTCAGCTTTGGGCTTCTTCGTGGGAGTGACAACTTGCTTGTCATTCTACTTGAAATTCCCTTTCTATCCCTTTGCCCTTTTCTTGAAACTAGTGGTCTTGTCAATCATCAACACTTGATGCTCTTTCTTGATTTCTACCTTCATCAATTTCAACATCACGAAGAGCTCGGGAATCGTTTTCGTCATCCCTTGCATACTATAGTTCATCACAAAGTTCTACTAACTTGGCGATGGTGACTAGAGAATTCTGTCAATCACTATCTTATCTGGAAGATTAACTCCCACTTGATTCAAGCGATTGTAGTACCCAGACAATCTGAGCACATGCTCACTAGTTGAGCGATTCTCCTCCATCTTTTAGCCATAGAACTTGTTGGAGACTTCATATCTCTCAACTCGGGTATTTGCTTGAAATATTAACTTCAACTCCTGGAACATCTCATATGGTCCATGCCATTCAAAACGTCTTTGAAGTCCCGATTCTAAGCCGTTAAGCATGGTGCACAAAACTATCAAGTAGTCATCATATTGAGCTTGCCAAACGTTCATAACGTCTGCATTTGCTCCTGCAATAGGTCTGTCACCTAGCGGTACATTAAGGACATAATTCTTGTGTGCAGCAATGAGGATAAACCTCAGATCACGGATCCAATCCGCATCATTGCTACTAACATTTTTCAACACAATTTTCTCTAGGAACATATCAAAATAAACATATGAAAGCAACAACGTGAGCTATTGATCTACAACATAATTTGCAAAATACTACCAGGTACTAAGTTCATGATAAATTTAAGTTCAATTAATCATATTACTTAAGAACTCCCACTTAGACAGAGATCTCTCTAGTCATCTAAGTGATCACATGATCCAAATCAACTAAACCATGTCCGATCATCACGTGAGATGGAGTAGTTTCAATGGTGAACATCACTATGTTGATCATATCTACTATATGATTCACGTTCGACCTTTCGGTCTCCGTGTTCTGAGGCCATATCTGTATATGCCAGGCTCGTCAAGTTTAACCTGAGTATTCCGCGTGCACAACTGTTTTGCACCCGTTGTATTTGAACGTAGAGCCTATCACACCCGATCATCACGTGGTGTCTCAGCACGAAGAACTTTCGCAACGGTGCATACTCAGGGAGAACACTTCTTGATAATTGGTGAGAGATCATCTTATAATGCTACCGTCAAACAAAATATAATAAGATGTATAACAGATAAACATCATATGCAATCAAAATATGTGACATGATATGGCCATGATCATCTTACGCCTTTTGATCTCCATCTCCAAAGTACTGTCATGATCTCTATCGTTACCGGCACGACACCATGTTCTTCATCATCTTGATCTATATCAATGTGTCATCTCATGGTCGTCTCGCCAACTATTGCTCTTGCAACTATTGCTATCGCATAGCGATAAAGTAAAGCAATTATTTGGCACTTGCATCTTATGCAACAAAGAGAGAACCATAGGGCTTCTGCCAGTTGCCGATAACTTCAACAAAACATGATCATCTCATACAACAACTCATATCTCATCACGTCTTGACCATATCACATCAAAACATGCCCTGCAAAAACAAGTTAGACGTCCTCTACTTTGTTGTTGCAAATTTTACGTGGCTGCTACGGGCTGAGCAAGAACCGTTCTTACCTACGCATCAAAACCACAACGAAAGTTCGTCAAGTTAGTGCTGTTTTAACCTTCGCAAGGACCGGGCGTAGCCACACTCGGTTCAACTAAAGTTGGAGAAACAGACACCCGCTAGTCACCTGTGTGCAAAGCACGGCGGTAAAACTAGTCTCGCGTAAGCGTACGCGTAATGTCGGTCCGGGCCGCTTCATCCAACAATACCGCCGAATCAAAGTATGACATGCTGGTAAGCAGTATGACTTGTATCGCCCACAACTCACTTGTGTTCTACTCGTGCATATAACATCAACGCATAAAACCTAGGCTCGGATGCCACTGTTGGGGAACGTAGTAATTTCAAAAATTTCCTACGCACACGCAGGATCATGGTGATGGCATAGAAATGAGAGGGGAGAGTGTAGTCCATGTACCCTCGTAGACCGTAAGCGGAAGCGTTATGACAACGCGGTTGATGTAGTCGTACGTCTTCACGATCCGACCGATCCAAGTACCGAACGTACGACACCTCCGAGTTCAGCACACGTTCAGCTCGATGATGATCCCCGGACTCCGATCCAGCAAAGTGTTGGGGATGAGTCCTGTCAGCACGATGGCGTGGTGACGACGATGATGCTCTACCGGCATAGGGCTTCGCCTAAACTCCGCGACAATATGACCGAGGTGGAATATGGTGGAGGGGGGCACCGCACACGGCTAAGGAACGATCCGTAGATCAACTTGTGTGTCATGGGGTGCCCCCTGCCCCCGTATATAAAGGAGCAAGGGGGGAGGAGGCCGGCCCTAGGAGGGGGCGCGCCAAGTGTGGAGTCCTACTAGGACTCCCTAGTCCTATTAGGATTCCACCTCCCTTGTTGGAGTAGGAGAAGGGGAAAGAGGGGGAGAGGAAGAAGGAAAGGGGGGCTGCGCCCCTTGTCCAATTCGGACCAGAGGGGGGGGGCGCAGGCCTCCTTCCTTTTGGCCTCTCTCCTCTATTCCCGTATGGCCCAATAAGGCCCATATACTCCCCGGCGAATTCCCGTAACTCTCCGGTACTCCGAAAAATATCCGAATCACTCGGAACCTTTCCGAACTCCGAATATAGTCGTCCAATATATCGATCTTTATGTCTCAACCATTTCGAGACTCCTCGTCATGTCCCCGATCTCATCTGGGACTCCGAACTCCTTCGGTACATCAAAACTCATAAACTCATAATATAACTGTCATCGAAACCTTAAGCGTGCGGACCCTACGGGTTCGAGAACTATGTAGACATGACCTAGAACTATTCTTGGTCAATAACCAATAGCGGAACCTGGATGCCCATATTGGCTCCTACATATTCTACGAAGATCTTTATCGGTCAAATCGCATAACAACATACTTTGTTCCCTTTGTCATCGGCATGTTACTTGTCCGAGATTCGATCGTCGGTATCCAATACCTAGTTCAATCTCGTTACCGGCAAGTCTCTTTACTCGTTACGTAATGCATCATTCCGTAACTAACTCATTAGCTACATTGCTTGCAAGGCTTATAGTGATGTGCATTACCGAGAGGGCCCAGAGATACCTCTCCGACAATCGAAGTGACAAAACCTAATCTCGAAATACGCCAACCCAACATGTACCTTTGGAGACACCTGTAGTACTCCTTTATAATCACCCAGTTATGTTTTGACGTTTGGTAGCACCCAAAGTGTTCCTCCGGCAAACGGGAGTTGCATAATCTCATAGTTACAGGAACATGTATAAGTCATGAAGAAAGCAATAACAACATACTAAACGATCAAGTGCTATGCTAACGGAATGGGTCAAGTCAATCACATCATTCTCCTAATGATGTGATCCCGTTAATCAAATGACAACTCTTTCGTCCATGGCTAGGAAACATAACCATCTTTGATAAACGAGCTAGTCAAGTAGAGGCATACTAGTGACACTATGTTTGTCTATGTACACATGTATTATGTTTCCGGTTAATACAATTCTAGCATGAATAATAAACATTTATCATGAAATAAGGAAATAAATAATAACTTTATTATTGCCTCTAAGGCATATTTCCTTCACCGCCTATAAAAAGAGACGAGGATCTAGATCCGAATCACACCATCCCCCCTCTGCAAGCTTTCATCAGAGCGCCTCTGACAAAAACTCCATTCCATCATGGACAGTCGACGCGGCTCCTCCTATCGCGCTCCCATCCCCCAGCCTGGGGATTGGGAGAGATGCTCAGTCCCGCATAGCAAGCTAGTGACGCTCCAAACCAAGGGATTTCTACCCCCAACCTTCATGGTTCCGGTTTGAGCCGAACTCGCCACCTATAAGGGAGGAAAGCAAGCGGAGAGCGTCCCCGATCCTTCCAAAGGAGAGCGGGTATGCTTTGTCTCTTATCTGATAAGAGGACTCGGATTTCCAATACATCAATTTCTCCAGGGGCTCCTGGAGTTCTACGGCCTCCAGTTGCGCCACCTTACGCCTGCCTCCATTCTACACATCGCGGGCTTCGTGGCCCTTTGCGAACTGTTCTTGGGCGTCGAGGCTCATTTTGCACTGTGGAAGAGATTATTCTGCCTCGTACCCCGTTCTCATGAGGGGTCAATATATTAAGTGGGCGGAGCCGAGCTATGGCGCATCGCCGGGACCGGATATCTATCCGGAACTCCGAAGAAGGCGTCCGAAGACTGGCCTTCGGAATGGTTTTATATAGAAGACGCCCCATTCAGATCGGCCTCCTGAAGTTCAGTAATGCTCCCTTGAAGAAACGCCTAAGCTGGTGTCCACGGAGCCCCCAGAGGGAAAACGATAGGGACGTCATTTACCTGATGAGCCGAATAAGGTTGCTAGCTCATTCCGGACTGACCATGATTGGTGTTATGGCCACCTGCATTATGCGGGGGGTGTAGCCGCTCCAGTATAGGGGCCACCCCATGTGGGATTTCAACGGGGAGGACGATGCCACCCGTCACGGCCGTACGGGGCCGGGATCAGTCGCCGATCTGGTGAAGATCTTGTCCGCGCTGTACAAGGGGGAAGAGGAGGATTTCCTCCGCGTCAGTCCATTGAACGAATTTTCTATGAACAATCCTCGAAGCTGGGTAAGCGGACATTTCCCTTTTTTGCACATCCGATCCGTACTCCCATGGTTAGATATCTCATTTTGTGATTTCGACGAAGGAACTGCGCCAGGCCGTAAAAGATATAAACAGCCCACCTCCGCAACCCGAGGATCCGGAACGGTTCCTCGATCCGGCCTCCCAAGAGGATACGGACATATTGGTGGAGCTGGTTGATGGAGTATTTCACCAACTAAGCATCGATAATGCCTTGGTTGCCATTACGGCCGATTACCACGGAATACTTCCAGCCTCACAGGTAAGTGAGACCGAAGCCCAGAACTTTGATAATGATCCATCCGTGCTTATTTTCGATCACCGTATATCAATGGTGTTTCGCAGGGGGTGCCTTCGAGGCGGGAGGCCGAGCCCGCGGCGGCTAGCCAACAAGGGGCAGCACGGCCACACAGACTAAAAAGAAGTGCGGTCCGGACTAAAACACCGCCGCAACGGTAAGGCGTGTCACCATATTCCCGGGATTGATTCCGGGAAGGTATATTAATGCTGGTGCTCCTTTTAGGAAAAAGAGCGCTCGCCGGACTGTTCTTCGTGACGCATGTTTCTCCCAAGAGGCATTGAACGCCTTCAATTCGGGAGACGCGCACCTCCTTGCCACTCAAGATGGTCTAGCCAGAGCCACGGAGCAGTATGTAAAGGACATACGGGTGAGGAGATTTTGACAGTTATACATGCCAGTAGCCCCCGAGACTTAAAATAGTTAGGAGAACTGATTTAAGGATCATTGGTTATGCAGGATCTTACGGAAAAGAATACCCGACTGTGTCAGGAGCTTGAAGAGTGCAAGGCCTAGCTTGAGGCCGCACTAGCCGCCACAGGGGGAGCCACAGAGACCCCCTCCGGTAATATATACTTCGAAAGATAAGTAGTTTGTGAAGTGCGGCGTGTGTATAAGTCTGACAATAATATTGCAGATGGCGCCGGACTAGATCCGGACAAGCAACAGCTCCTGCACCGGTTAAAGGCCGGCGAGAATGTGCTTACAAGGGTGAGGCAAGAGAAAAATAATCTCCAAGATGCCAACACCCAGCTGGATGAGGAACTAAAGGATGTTAGAGCCCAGCTGTCTAACTCCATTAAGGAGAATCGGCGGCTTCGTCGCGGCATTTATAGTAAGTGCTTGAGCGAACTTTTGAAAAGAAGAGTTCAGCGAGGAAGTCGACTAACAGAAATATGTCTGTAGGTATGCTCACAGGTCGTCCTACAGAGGAAATGCCCGGTTCAATGGGTGACCTACTTCCCGAGCTTCTGCAACTACACGAACGAGTTCGTCAGGTGATGAGAGGCATCGCCCAGGCCTTGTGGCCATCCATCTCCCTACCCGAAGGCCTTGGAGAGCTTGCAGAGAAGCTTCAGGGAGCACGGCGGCGCTTCCGGCTATGGAAGATATCGGCCTGCCGTCAAGGCACCAGGGAGGCCTAGACCATGGTGAAGACGCGGTACACGAAGGCTGACCCAAACCACATGGCCGAGGTCGGACCTGTGGGGCCCGATGGGAAGGAGATCCCTGTGAGCTTAATGTACGGCCAAATAGAGTTGTCCGCAAAGTATTCCCAGCGGGACTGTAAACTAGACAGCTTATTAGATGGTATTGAAGAGGAATACACTCAGTCAATTTGACTATGTAATTTAAAATGACATGTAAAATGCCTTCTAGCCGGATTGTAGATCGTTTGTCGTAGCGGACCTTTTCGCTTCAACCTCGGGACCCGACAGTTCGGAGTGTGTCCGAATACCCTCGCGGTTATGTAAGAACCGGGGCATGCGTGGAGACCAGGCGTAGGGGTCATGAGTGCTTTATCAGACAAGTGCCCAACTAGTTATGTTATATTACATGGTTAGTAAGAAACATCTTCGAGGGAGAATAGTTCCGTTAGGGGTTCCTTTCCCTGGGAGGCATGCCCTAAAGTGCATGTCCAGACTGCAAAAAAAGCAGAAAAACATCTAGGGGCAGATAAATGAATAAATAAGAAATCATCTTTTAGTTCACCGACCGAATATTCCCTTAAGAATGCTAGCTTTCGGCTTCACCCAGTCTGAGGTACATGTCCGGCTGACCCGGCGGTAACAATCGCAGAGGTGCTCCCTTTACCACCTAGCCGAACAATCGGGAACGTTGGGGTAAGCACAAGAGCCAGGCAACCCAGCTTGGCCAAAACTTAAGTCATATCGATGCATATAATGGTGAATAAAAGGTACATGCGGAAGTGTGACACATGTGTTGGGCATAAAGCCCGTATAAATAAGCTTCTGTTAAAGAAGCCCCCAGGTATACTGAGCGCGGATAACGCGTCAAGTGTGTGCGAACAGTGCACAAACGAGCCTCCAACGGCTTCAGAAAAAAGGAGGGAGAAGGAGAGAAATAAAAGACAGTTAAAGTACAAAATATAGACGGAGGAAGGAGACAAACTCAGAGTCCGGCGCTAGGCATAGAATCTTCGGAGACGGGCTGCGTTCCATGGGTTTGGCTCAAGTTGGTTATCTGATGCGTTCCGCAGATGGTATGCTCCGCCGGTCAGGACTTGGTCGATGATGAAGGGACCCTCCCATTTGGGCTTGAGTTTGTCCTTTTTCTTGTCCGGCAGGCGTAGAACTAATTCGCCAACATTGTAAGCTTTGGCCCGTACTTCTCTGCTTTGGTATCTTTGAGCCTGCTGTTGATAGAATGCGGAACGGGCTTTTGCCACGTCGCGCTCCTCCTCCAAGGTGTCCAAACTGTCCTGCCGATCGAGCTCAGCTTCTCTTTCTTCGTACATGCGCACGCGAGGTGAGTCATGAATTATGTCACAGGGCAAAACTGCCTCTGCGCCGTACACCATAAAAATGGTGTGAATCCGGTAGTGCGATTCGGCGTGGTCCGCAGCCCCCAGAGTACGGAGTCGAGCTCCTCTACCCAGTGCGTATTAGATTCCTTGAGGGACCGCACTAGTATGGGTTTAATGCCGCCCATGATTAGACCATTTGCTCGCTCGACTTGACCCTTAGTTTGAGGGTGATAGACTGAAGCGTAGTCGAGCTTGATGCCCATGTTTTTGCACCAGAGTTTGACCTTGTCGGCCGTGAAGTTCGTGCCATTATCAGTGATGATGCTATGGGGGACGCCGTAACGGTGTATGTTGTGGATTTGTCACGGCAGATGTCCTTGTGAAAGGACTTAGTCGTGGAGCCATCGCTACGGGTTAACTTGACGGGGTTAAAGCAGACACAAAGACACAAGGGTTTATACTAGTTCGGCCCCTTCGATGAAGGTAAAAGCCTATGTCTAGTTGTGATGGAATTGATGTAGTTTCGATGGCTAGGGAGCAAACAAGCTTCGCCTAGGCTCGAGTTGTTGTTGTCTGTCCTTGAACCGCCGCCGGGTCGTCCCCTTATATACACGGGTGACGCCCGTCGGTCCACAGAGTCCCACACCGGTTCATACTCGTATCCCGGCTGGTCTCTCTCTATTCCTAACTTACAATGCAAGTTTACATATCAAGCCGGTTTACGGCTACAGGTTCTAAACCGACTACAGGCCTTGGGCCTTCATCTGCTTAATCACCTTTAAACTACTAATGAAGCTAACCCGGCCCAAGTAGGCTGGTTCACACCCAGTGGTAATATCCCCAACATTAGGACCCAGATTGATTTGAACTGGTTCATGTCAATCCTTCACAAAAATCTTTGTCTTCAACATCTTCTGGTAATTGGTAAACCGCCATGTCGTCATCATGAAGTTAACATTTATGACGCCTTCTTTTATTAACAGATCTGTGATACCCAAGGCAGCAGCTCCACTTCCGAATCTTGTGGCTCCTGGATTCGCGCGCCTGGCATACGTTCCTTTGCCTTATAAATAGGACCGAAGGGTCATTTCCTTTTCTCCCCTTCGTCTCTTTCTCTTCGTCTTCCTCGCGTCACCAGCCTCGGAGCTCCGCCACCGCCATTGACCTCTGCACCGTCTTGGGCCGCTGCATCAACCTGAACGCTCCAGAGCACTGCGGTAGCTTTCCGCGTCTTCCTCGATTCTGGTAAGCCTTCTGCTCTTCTTAACAAAGATCTGTTCTAGGGTTTCCTGTTCTTGCCGTGTTCCTCACTTGTTCATGCTCGTACCCAGACTCCTGGATAGATTTGTGAAACCCTGCTCTCATTAGGAGTAGCCTTTTAGCATCCACCTGTAGTTTCACGCTCAAGTCCATAGATCTTATCTACATACCTGCCCATTGATTTACTTCCGTTCTGCTTTAATCTTTTGAATATTTTTTGTTTTTCTGAACTTGCTTCAGATCCATTACTACAATAGGACCTTGTGAAACCTGTTTCTGCATACTTAGCCATCCGCAACCTCAATTGCTTTCAATGTTTAGATCAGGCGGTTTAACTTAATATAGGAAAAATTATTAAACCGGTATATACCATTAGTCCCCTTGTTGAACCGCCAGACTTCTTCAGTCTTATTATGCTACCTCATAGAAATCCGGTTTAAATGTACTACCTCCGGTTTAACATTGTTCATACCAGGGCATTCTTGAACCGGAATCACTTATTTCTTGTAGATCTCATCATGGCCAAACAAGTATATGAGTGCAACTGGGTTCCTTCTCGCGTCACAGAAACTCAGTTGGATGATTTAGTTTCGATTGGCGCTTTAGACAGCAAAGATACTATCCACTGGAGGGTTCCTGGTAATGAATGTCCTCCCACACCTCAAGAGGGAGAGGTTGTGATTTTTGCGGATGACTTAGCCTGGGGCTTCAAACCGCCCAGCTCTAAATTTTACCGGGATGTGTTAGCCAATTTTCAACTCCGCCCGCAAGATACCGGCCCCAATTCTGTTACCAACTTATGTCACTTCCAAGTGCTCTGTGAGGTATACCTTAAAGAGAAACCCACAGTTGAATTGTTCAGAGACTGCTTCCACTTAAACCGCCGCACAGAATTCACTGATGGTCCCAATACCGAATTGGGCGGTATGGCCATTCAGAAAAGGAAAGAAATCACTTATCCCCATGCCAGACTACATAGTCACCCCAAGGAGTTGAATGCAACATGGTTTTACTGCAAAGATACTTCCCCTGATGATGAAAATCCTTTGCCTGGCTTTCGTCCGGAGCGGCTCAGCAATACACACCCCTTCCCACAAAGGTTAAGTGCCAAGGAGAGGAGTAAATACGCTCCGCAATTATCCAAGCTCCGAGCCTTCATGGCCAACGGTTTAACAGGAGTAGATCTCGCACGCTGTTGGATATCATGGAGCATACTGCCTCTCAGCCGGCGCTCCGGTTTAATGTGCAAGTATACTGGTAGCGTTGATGACCCACTCCGACACACCAACATCCAGCTCTCCGATGATGAAGTCACAGAGGCTGTGAAGAAAATGCTGAACGAACCGGAGCACCTCTGCGCTCAAACCGGCCTGCCCCCTTTCTGTGCTACCAACAAACCGCCAGCTGTAAGATTTTGATTGTACTTTTTACTGAACCTGTTATTGCTATCTCTGTCTGACATCAATTGCTGCTTAGCCAGGGTGATAATCCGTTTTGGAGCAAGAAGCTTCCACAAGACAAACCGGAGAAAGCAGAACGGCCAACCCGGCTAAAGACCAAGGTCTCCAAGAAGCCTGCTAAAAAGAGGAAAACCACGGCTTCATCTGATCCGGCTGTTGATGATGATGTGGGTAACTCGGACCTTGAGGTAGAACTCGATTCACTAGGCTTACTTTTTACACGCCTTATTGATGATGATACTTGTCAGGACCACGCTGAAGCCAGTAATGTTGATGTCGCTGAGGTAATTATTCTCTCTTCCGATTCAGATCCTTTGCCTTTGCCAAAATTTCGCCAGGCAAACCGGAAAGTTAAATTTTCTCATCCTCTTGCTTACTTGGATCCCAAATTTCTTATGAAGACTCAGCAACATGAAGCTCGCCGCACAACCCGGCACAGCGGCCAGGTAGTTACCTCCGCCGGTTTACCAAACAGTCCGGTTCGAAAATGCCGCTCCGAGGTCTCCGACCTTTTTATTAGTTTATGTCCTAAAGCGGGTTTCATCCGTCAACCTCTTAATCTGTCCGACTCTGATTATCAGGTTACTTCCCATTCTTCCTCTGGTGAATTGTCGGCCACTCAGCTGCCACCATTGAAAACGGTTCTTGGGTAAGCTAGACTGAACATATGCTTCTGGTATACCACGTTATAACTTATGCTGTTCCTTGACTCTTTGTTTCTCTTTCAGGGCTAAACCTAAACCAAGCAAGAAAGCCCGCCTGAATAAAGCGGCCGAGGAAGACGCTGCCCCTGAACAGGATAAAACACCAGATCTTGAAGCGTTCGTTCCTGAAGATATTCCCAATGATCCTCCTTTGCAAGATGATGCTATTACTGATAAAAGGCCTATCGATACCTCAGCCCCTGTTGACCAGCCTGCCAGCTCCGTCCAGATTGATAGATCCCGCAGTCCTTCAAAGCCTGCCGATAAAATGGCCGCGCCAACACAAACCGGCGAGTCCAAGGATGATGACGTTCTAATTACCGGCGTAGGTCGCTTTGAACCAGGGAATCCTGTCGCTTTGGCCAAGCATACTGTGAAAGAAGATTTTTCTGCCATGAACAAAGACAAATGGGATGTTGATCTGGAAACATATGCTGCTCTGAGTGCCCAAGATCTTTGTTCTGGTTACTTGAACCGGCTATATACTAGTCGTGACTGTGAAGCTGGCCTGGTAAAGATGATGAGAGATAAATTTGAGGTAACTTCCTCGTGCTTCTTTTTTCTTTAATTACTGCCACTGTATTAATCCTCCTAGTCCCCAAGGGCCGGTTTGTAACCTTCTTCAAGCCGGGACTTGAATATAGTCCTCAATACTTTGAAATCCATCAATGTAGCCCCCAAGGGCTGGTTCAACTTAGTATAGTTAAACCGGGAATCCAATAAAGATTCTAACATCAGAACATAACTTGAGCAAATAGCCATTAGCCCCCAAGTGCCAAGTTGAATACCTGTATTGAGCTTGGGACTTTGCGATTTAGTAATAGATGAAAATTGAAGGTGCATTAGCCCCCAAGTATCAAGCATATAACTTGTTATGTGGTTGGTACTTCAAATTCTTGTATCGTTTGCTTAAAGCCAAGCACTGTCTTTATGCAGGCTGAAGTGAGGATCAAAGAGGACCGGATTACTGATCTGCAGGAAACTTTGAAAACCCAACAAGCTGAAACCGACAAGGCAAGGGAAGAAATTACCAGCGCTTTGAGCATCATAGAACAGCTGAAAGAGGGCATCAAGAAGGGACTGATTGGGCCACTGAGAAGGCCAATTTAATAAAAAGAGCTGAAAACGCTGAAGCTGCCCTTAAAGCGGTGGTAGATGAGCTGACCACCGTAAAGCGGCAAGTACATCCCATGACCGCTGCTATCTTTGGTAAGCTCCTTTTTGTTTCCTGGACAACTCTGGCCTGCTTATAATAGATCCGGTTTGTGATCTTTCCTGTATTGTTACAGGTACATGCATTGGTCACTTAGGGTCAGATGTTCGGAAGAAGTTGAAGGCTGCCTACACTTTAATTGAACAGCTGTATACCGGAGCGCAGCGAATCATCACCACTGCATCTCATAACAATCTGGCACCCACTTTAATCCAAGATACTCTGAATAGGTTGTCAATGCTTCCTGCTCGGATTGAAGAACTGAAAAAATCTGCTGCTCGAACCGGAGCCATTAACGCCTTAATCCGGGTAAAAGCATGGGTGCCGGATTTCGATCCTATTGAAGCAGCTCAAGGCTATCCCAGCTTGAAGGAAGATGGCTCAGAGTTCAATGAAGATGATTTGAGGGCGATAAACCGTGCAGTACGCCCTCTGGCTTGTCAATTGGCTGAAGAGGCCGATTTGTCGCATTATCAAGCTCAGTACAATGATCAGAACAAACGAGTGGCTGCACCAATTCCTGAAGTTGAGAATCTGGTTCCTCCAATCCGTAAGCATACTTACGCTCCTGATATTGAACCGTCTTCTCTTATCCATGAAGAGGCTATCTTTCAAGCTTTAATGGGAATCGACTGGACCACTGTTGATTTCCAGCCAATGGATAGAGATGAGGAAGCTGAAGCGGCGCGGGACGACCCACAACCATCAGACCGGTTTGATGAGCAGGCTTGAACCGGAAGCTGATTTAAACAACTGCCTTATTATGATCCGCCAAAATAACAATGATCTTATTTGGGCACCGTGTTGCCTTGTAATAGAATAGCCAATACTTCTACTTTAAATATGCCTTCGTGCATACGCACTGATGCTTTTGCTTGAAATCCTCAATTTATATTCTCTGCAATCAGAAAATCTTGAACTGCGGTGGCGGTTATACCGCCAACCGGTTTATAACCTTGATATATATATATCAATGTATTTAAAATATATAATCAAATAGGCGATACAAAATACCTGCCATCGTTGGGCATAAAGTTGGCTTAGCCAGGCTTGAAACGGAGGTTTTATAAACAGTTACCATCAAAGGGGAGAAAACAACTCCCATGTAAACCGTGCTGGGTCATTATGAGCCCCCCTGCTACTTCATGATGTTAACAGGAAAGTCAAACCGGGCATATTTCTCCGGAGTACAAATGAACCGATTTCCGTCAGCTGAACCGGTAAAAAAGTGTTGTTGGTTTAAAGGAAACACAACAAAAATTGAAGAATAGTCATAAAAGAAATATGGAAGCAAAGGCAATGATAAAAACCATTTGCAAAAACATGCTTTACTGAGCTGATCAGATGGTGTTACCATGGTCGGACAGGACCAAGCCCCCAATAGGAGTAACAATGGTTCATGTCAGCCAGGTCCCCAAATGAAACCATGGCATTTATGCCGATCAAAAGGCGTGGCAATGGTTCGGGTTTGACCAAGCCCCCAAGTGATTCTGTGGCCTTAGGCCGATCAAGAGGCGTGACTGGTTCAGACTTGACCATGTCCCCAAGTGATCTGGTGGCTTTCGCCTATCAAACGGTGTCGCATTGGTTCGGACACGACCAAGGCCCCAAGTGATATCACAAAGCTTTTTTTGAAAAGCAAATTTCAAGGGGTAAACCGGAGGCCGCTCTAAGACAAAACAACTCGATGTAACCACACATGATATGAAAGGACAGAGACCCCGCTTTAGCTGAGGCTCCGGTTTTATTATATCAATGACAATATATACACTGCTAGAATATGTACATAGATAAAGCCGATGGCTCAAGTGTAGTAAGGCCGAAGATGAGCTATATTCCACGGCCTGTTGGTCTCCTCCTCTGATGTGCGTGAGTCTTTATGCTCTCGAATATCAATCAGATAGTACGACCCGTTGTGCAGATTTTGCTCACCACGAAAGGTCCCTCCCAAGGTGGGGATAACTTGTGCATATCCGTCTGATCTTGGATGAGCCGAAGCACCAAATCTCCTTCTTGAAAAGTTCTGGTTCTGACCCGGCGACTGTGATAGCGATGAAGATCTTGTTGATAAATCGCCGAGCGGGCAGCCGCTATGTCACGCTCCTCATCTAATAGGTCCAAAGCATCTTGCCGTGCTGTCTCATTGTCCGCTTCAACGTAAGCCACCACACGAGGCGAATCGTGCCGGATATCACTAGGGAGAACCGCCTCTGCTCCGTAGACCATAAAAAAACGGCGTGTATCCGGTGGATCGGTTGGGCGTAGTATTGATACTCCATAACACAGACGGTAGCTCTTCAACCCAACAAGCCGGTGTTCTTTGCAATGGAACCATAAGCCGGGGTTTGATGCCTTGCAAGATCTCTTGATTAGCTTGTTTTGCCTGCCCATTGGACTGGGGGTGAGCCACTGACGATATGTCAAGTCGGATGTGCTCACGTTCGCAGAATTCCTTCATAGCGCCCTTGGATAAATTGGTACCATTGTCAGTAATGATGCTGTGTGGAAAGCCAAACCGGAAAATCACCTTTTTAATGAACTGCATTGCTGTAGCTGCATCACACTTACTAACAGGCTCCGCTTCAACCCACTTGGTAAATTTATCGACTGCCACCAAAAGGTGGGTTTTCTTATCCTTAGACCTTTTAAAAGGTCCGACCATATCCAGCCCCCATGTTGCAAACGGCCAAGTAATTGGAATCATCCTCAATTCTTGAGCCGGCACATGAGCACGCCTTGAAAATTTCTGACAGCCATCACACCGTTTAACCAAGTTCTCCGCATCAGCATGAGCTGTCAACCAGTAGAACCCGTGACGAAACGCCTTAGCCACCAGAGACTTTGAACTGGCGTGGTGACCACAATCCCCTTCATGGATTTCGTGTAAAATTTCACAACCTTCCTCAGGAGAGACGCAGCGTTGAAACGCCCCTGATACACTGCAATGATGCAATTCGCCATTGATAATTGTCATAGATTTGGATCGCCGGACTATCTGCCTGGCTAGAGTCTCATCCTCTGGCAACTCTCCCCGGTTCATGTATGCAAGATAAGGAACTGTCCAATCCGGTATAACATGCAGGGCTGCCACCAATTGAGCCTCCGGATCAGGAATAGCCAAATCCGCTTCACCTAGGAGCTTGACTGACGGATTGTGCAACACATCAAGAAAGACATTAGGCGGGACCGGTTTACGCTGAGAGCCCAACCGGCTTAAAGCGTCCACCGCTTCATTTTTTCGACGATCCACGTGCTCCACCTGATAACCCTTGAAGTGACCCGCAACAATGTCCACCTCACGACGATATGCAGCCATAAGCGGGTCCTTAGAATCCCAAGTGCCAGACACCTGTTGAGCTACGAGGTCCGAGTCACCGAAGCACTTAACCCGACTTAGATTCATCTCTTTAGCCATCCGGAGACCATGGAGCAAGGCTTCATACTCAGCTGCATGATTAGTACAAGGGAACATTAAGCGGAGAACATAACAAAACTTATCACCTCATGGGGAAGTTAACACGACTCCAGCCCCCGAGCCTTCCAATTCCCTGGATCCATCAAAATGGATAGTCCAATATGTGTGATCCGGCTTCTCCTCTGGTGCTTGCAACTCAGTCCAATCATTGATGAAATCAACAAGTGCTTGAGACTTCACCGCCGTCCGGGGTACGTACTTCAATCCGTGCGGCCCAAGTTCTATAGCCCACTTGGCAATCCAGCCGGTCGCCTCCTGGTTCTGTATGATATCGCCCAAGGGAGCTGAACTGACCACTGTGATCGGGTGCCCTTGGAAATACTGCTTCAACTTCCGGCTTGCCATGAAAACTCCATATACCAGCTTCTGCCAATGCGGATACCTTTGCTTGGATTCAATAAGCACCTCGCTGATATAGTAAACCGGCCGCTGAACCGAATACTCCTTGCCCGCCTCCTTGCGTTCTACTACAATAGCCATGCTAACTGCCCGAGCATTGGCGGCTACGTATAGCAATAATGGCTCCTTGTCGACCGGAGCTGCAAGAACGGGCGGATTGGCTAATTGCCGCTTCAAGTCCTCCAATGCTTCATCAGCAGTCGGACTCTAGACGAATTGATCTATCTTTCTCAGCATCTGGTATAAAGGGATGGCCTTCTCTCCGAGGCGGCTGATAAACCGGCTCAGCGCGGCAATCCGACCCGCCAAACGCTGAACATCGTTGATACACTTCGGTTTAGCCAGGGAGGTAACAGCCGTAATCTTCTCCGGATTAGCCTCGATTCCTCTGTTGGACACAAGAAAGCCCAGTAACTTAACTGCCGGAACACCAAAAACACATTTGGCTGGGTTAAGCATCATCTTGTAAACCCGCAAGTTGTCAAAGGTTTCCTTCAAATCATCAACCAGTGTCTCCTTCTGCCTTGACTTGACTACAATATCATCCACATAGGCGTGCACATTGCGGCCGATCTGCTTATGCAGGCAGTTCTGTACACACCGTTGATAAGTGGCTTGGGCACTCTTGAGCCCAAAAGGCATAGATACATAGCAGAAGGCTCCAAAGGGAGTAATAAACGCCGTCTTCTCTTGGTCCTTAACCGCCATTTTGATCTGATGATACCCAGAATACGCATCCAAAAAACTCAAACGCTCACAACCCGCCGTGGCGTCAATAATCTGGTCAATGCGAGGGAGGGCAAAAGGATCCGCTGGACAAGCCTTGTTAAGATCCGTGTAATCCACACACATATGCCAAGTGCCATTTTTCTTAAGAACCAGCACCGGATTAGCAAGCCACTCTGGATGGAACACTTCAATGATAAAACCAGCTGCTAAGAGCCTGGCCACCTCCTCCCCAATAGCTTTGCGCCTCTCTTCGTTAAACCGGCGGAGAATTGCTTTACCGGTTTATACTTGGGATCAACATTAAGAGTGTGCTCAGCGAGTTCCCTCGGTACACCTGGCATGTCAGAAGGCATCCATGCAAAAATGTCCCGATTCTCACGGATGAACTCGATGAGCGCGCTTTCCTATTTAGGGTCCAAGTTGGCACTGACAGTGAACTGCTTGGACGAATCGCCGGGCACGAAGTCAACAAGCTTGGTCTCAGCCGCTGATTTGAACTTTAGATCTGAATCATGCTCCATAGTTGGCTTCTTCAAAGGGGTCATGTCCGCCGGATCAACATTGTCCCTATAATATTTTAACTCCTCCGTGGCACAAACCGACTCTGCATAGGCCACATCACCTTCCTCACATTCCAAAGCAATCTTGCGGCTCCCATGAACCGTTATTGTTCCTTTGTGACCCGGCATCTTGAGCTGCAAATAGATATAACAAGGCCGTGCCATGAATTTGGCATAAGCCGGCCGCCCAAACAAGGCGTGATATGGGCTCCGGATCTTCACCACCTCAAAGGTTAGTGTCTCGGATCGGGAATCATGCTCGTCCCCAAAATCCACCTCCAGGGCTATCTTACCAACAGGATATGCTGATTTGCCAGGCACCACACCATGGAACACCGTATTAGACGGTCTGAGATCCTTGTTTGTTAGCCCCATGCGGCGGAATGTCTCATAGTACAATATGTTAATACTGCTCCCTCCATCCGTGAGTACCTTGGTGAATTTATAACCTCCCACCTGAGGGTCTACCACTAATGCCAACTGGCCCGGATTTTCAACCCGGGGGGGGGGGGGGGTGATCCTCCCTGCTCCACACAATAGGCTACTCCGACCAGCGTAAATAACGCGGTACGGTAGGTTCAACAGAGTTCACTGCTCGCTTATGAAGTTTCCGGTCGCGCTTATCCGAGCTAGTTGTGAAAACGTGATACTGCCCATTGTTCAACTGTTTTGGCTGGCTCTGATAACCCGACCGCTGCTGCTGCTGCTGTTGGTTGTAACCCCCTTGACCGTTCTGATTATCCTGGTTATTATTACCGCCCTGATTGAAACCTGAACCGGAAGCTCCATCGTGACCCGGCCCATGGAAACCGGATCCTGAGCCACCACCTGACCCACGGTCATACCGGAAGGCATTAGAGTTTTTAAATTCCTGCATAATGTAACAATCCTTCCAAAGGTGGTTAGCCGGCGCCTCCTTCGTCCCGTGTTTTGGGCAAGGCTGATTCAGCAAATAGTTTAAGCAATCTGGGTTAGGATTTGGAGCCCCATTACGATTCGCCGCTTTACCTCTGCGCCGCTGACCCTTGTCCTGCGCATTAGTGTTAGCCACAAAGTCCATGCTGCCATCCGCCTTACGCTTGCCTCCATTTCCATGGCCCGCCGGTTTGTATTGATGCCCCTTAGAGTTGCTATTCTTTTTTTCCTTCCCTGCTTCGTCATCGTCAGTCTCGGGATCCTTGGTACTATCAGAATTAGCATACTTCACTAAAGCGGCCATGAGAGTTCCCATGTCATTACAGAACCGCTTCATATGCCCCAACTTCTGTTTTAGAGGCTTAAACCGGCAGTTGCCCTCCAGGGTTAAGATCGCAAAGTCAGCATTGATCCTGTCAGACGAGTGCAAGACTTCAGAAACGCGGCGTACCCAATGGGTTGTTGACTCTCCGTCCTCCTGAACACAAGCTGCCAAGTCTACTATGGACTTAGGCTGCTTACACGTATCTTTGAAATTCTGGATAAACCGGGTCCGCAACTGGGCCCATGAACTAACAAAATTAGGCGGCAGGTGTTGGGGATATACATAACAGGTAGGCCCACGAAGGGTCGAAATATCATGAAGTGTGGGGTCCACACAACATGTGGGTCCAGGTCAATTTCATACAAACACACTGTCCACTCGGACAAGTAGCATACTATCCACTCGACCAAGCAACATACCATCCACTCGGATGACAGTTCACCACTCGACCGTACGACTCACTCGGATATACGAAGACCAGCAGGCAGCAAAGCAGTCGGCATCTTTCTAATAGTGAAGGCTTAATAGTGGGCTGTCATTATAGCATTCATACCCCACTTTGTAACATAGAAGGTGAGGAGGTGGCGCACTCCATATAAGCCACCCCCCACCACTAGACGAGGGGGCTCTTTTCTTCCACCTCTCTCTCTTTTCACCATTAGTCTCAGGACTTAGCTCAGGCATGGGGATCCGTTCCTTGCTTACACACACATTGTAATCTCCGGATATATACTCAGATAAAACAAAGCCTCTTCGGAGCACGAGACGTAGGGTTGTTATCTCCACCGTGAGAGGCCCGAACTCGCTAAAACCACTGTGTCACCCATATGCATCTCGATAGATCATGCTCCGTTATCCTAACCCTATTCTACTGTCAGACTTAGAACCACGACAGTTGGCGCCCACCGTGGGGCCTGGCGTCTATCGAGCCATGGTGCAAATGGTTTTTTCTTCAATCTTCGGCAGCGGATAAACTACCATCACCAGATAAACTGGCTGCTGGGGTTCATGTCATCGCGCCATTCGTACAAACAAAAGGATCAGGGAGTTGCTCATCTCAACTTGTCCTCTTTACAATCAAAGATTGCAATGATCTAACTACGTTTTGTTCTTTTTCTGTATGCACGCGAGCTCATACAAAAGGACACCTCCCTTTCTTCCGCTTGGCGGCTCGGCTCCTGGACGATGAAGCTCGTCATCCGCTCGCCATCTTCTGGCGTACTCATGGGTGACGCCATCGTCGAGCGTGCACACACGCACCGCCGCTAATGCTTGGCCTGGTTCCGCGACTGGTTGAACGCGTCTACCGGTGGTCCGGTCGACCCGGCTCCTCAGTGAAATACAGCAACCAACGGTCGCGCTGGCCTCGCCCTTGGCTGCGCCGGCCCGCGACTGGACTACGGCCAGCTGCTCATCCTCCTCATCGCCACCTCTCGGCCGCCGTCTGGTTCCGACCAGACCGGCCGTCATCATCGTTTCCAACCTCGTCGTTGAGCCACACGCATGACCGTTGTTGCCATTCACCTTGCCGTCGGCTCCGGCCTCGCGTTCTCGGCTGCTCGCCGGCGACCTCCGCGGTGGCGGCGCAGGCGCGCATCGCTGTTACCTCCGGTGCCAGTCGCCTGCGACGGTCTCTGACTCTCTGTGGTGGAGGCGCGCTGCGGCGGGGACCTTCAAAGCAGCCTCGACCCTCAAGCGACGATCGTGCGGGATTGAGGGAATAAACGTCTGGTAAGTGCAGGCATAACGTATGCCATTTAATGAGTGATAACTGCATGCAGGAAAAAAGGAACGGAAGGACAACTCCCACACGTACGCAGGTAACGCGGCTCCACCGGCAATCATTAAGAGCATGCCTAAATAACGTCGGTCTCATAATTCTGTCAAGCATGGATCGATCGCTTCGTTGAGGTAATCGCCTTATTAACCGGCCAATTGACGGGAGTTACTAACGCCACTTAATTGCTGCGGCCAGAACCAGGCCATTTCCACAGCTTCCACAGATTCCGCGCCAGTCAATTCATGCATGCATGCATGCATGACTAGCCAGCCTTCAACTTCATGGCCGTATTTGCTAGTGCTAACTTGCAGGGTCACCCGATGGATCTTCAATCGGATAGCTGCGAACCAGATTCGATCAGCGTTCAGACCGATGAATCCACTCGGACGCAGACTCAAGTTCACTCGGCAACGGACCCAAATTCACTCGGACGCTCCGCGAGTCGCCACTCCGCGGGACGCATCTACTTCACTCGGACGCCCCGCGCATCGCCACTCCGCGGGACGCGTCTACATCACTCGGACGCCCCGCATCGGTTGGTCACCTCATCACCACTCGGCCGCTCCGGGCGTTGCCACTCGGTTGGTCACCTCATCACCACTCGGCCGCGCCGCGCGTCGCCACTCGGCCGCTCCGGGCGTCGCCACTCGGTTGGTCACCTCATCACCACTCGGCCGCGCCGCGCGTCGCCACTCGGCCGCTCCGCGCGTCGCCACTCGGTTGGTCACCTCATCACCACTCGGCCGCTCCGCGCGTCGCCACTCGGTTGGTCACCTCATCACCACTCGGCCGCCCTACGCGTCGCCACTTGGTTGGTCACCTCATCACCACTCGGCCGCCCCGCGCGTCGCCACTCCGTTGGTCACCTCATCACCACTCGGCCGCCCCGCGCGTCGCCACTCAGTTGGTCACCTCATCACCACTGGGCCGCTCTGCGCGTCGCCACTCGGTTGGTCACCTCATCACCACTCGGCCGCGCCGCGCGTCGCCACTCGGACGCTCCGCGCGTCGCCACTCGGTTGGTCACCTCATCACCACTCGGCCGCTCCGCGCGTCGCCACTCGGTTGGTCACCTCATCACCACTCGGCCGCCCCGCGCGTCGCCACTCGGTTGGTCACCTCATCACCACTCGGCCGCCCCGCGCGTCGCCACTCGGTTGGTCACCTCATCACCACTCGGCCGCTCCGCGCGTCGCCACTCGGTTGGTCACCTCATCACCACTGGGCCGCGCTGCGCGTCGCCACTCGGTTGGTCACCTCATCACCACTCGGCTGCCCCGCGCGTCGCCACTCGGTTGGTCACCTCATCACCACTCGGCCGCCCCGCGCGTCGCCACTCGGTTGGTCACCTCATCACCACTCGGCCGCTCCGCGCGTCGCCACTCGGTTGGTCACCTCATCACGACTCGCCCGCCCCGCGCGTCGCCACTCGGTTGGTAACCTCATCACCACTCGGCCGCTCCGCGCGTCGCCACTCGGTTGGTCACCTCATCACCACTCGGCCGCCCCGCGCGTCGCCACTCGGTTGGTCACCTCATCACCACTGGGCCGCTCTGCGCGTCGCCACTCGGTTGGTCACCTCATCACCACTCGGCCGCCCCGTGCGTCGCCACTCGGTTGGTCACCTCATCACCACTCGGCCGCCCCGTGCGTCGCCACCAGGTTGGTCACCTCATAACCACTCGGCCGCCCCGTGCGTCGCCACAGGTTGGTCACCTCATAACCACTCGGCCGCCCCACGCGTCGCCACTCAGGTTGGTCGCCTCATAACCACTCGGCCGCCCCGCGCGTCGCCACTCGGTTGGTCACCTCATCACCACTCGGCCGCCCCGCGCGTCACCACTAAGGTTGGTCACCTCATCACCACTCGGCCGTCCCGTGCATCGCCACTCGGTTGGTCACCTCATCACCACTCGACCGCCCTGCGCGCCTTCAGACAGCTAAGTCATTTTACATTCTGTTATTTTCATCTTCCCGAGTATTCCATAATTCACACATCAGGTTCACTCGGAGGCCACACCACCGAGTGTACCTCTACGCTCGACTGCTTATTTTCACATACTTGCTTAGTACTGGTTATGTGACTCCGAAGTCCAACTTCCTTTTTTTCGCATATATCATTCACGAACACCATGTGTCGTTCTTCATTTCGAGTTTGCATCGGTCCTCCGAGGCTGCAACTCAGTCAAAACACTACACTTCCGTTTTATTTTAGCCAGTATTCCAACAAGTTCAGTAGGATTTCTCGCTTCGACAAGTGCGAACGAATCCTTCGCTCTTTTAAACTTTTGCTGGTCAACCAGCAAGCCCCTTGCACTCCCAGCGGGTGTCTATGGGTGTTATTCACACAAATCATTTCAGCACACATCAAATTTCCTCAAGAAATTATTGTGTTGACTTGTGCCATTTTTTACACAAGTTACCGCGATCACCCGACGGCCCTACGCGCCAACTTCATCGCTGCTCGGACTCGGTCTCCATACTGGTCCTAGCGCACCACAACACTGACTTTGTCGCCCTGTTGATTTCAAACACGTCCGGCCAACTCCTCTATGGAATTCTCTTCATCGTATCAATGATATAGACCTCGTCGGGCATGAGACAGATAAGTCCCTTTCATAATTAAACTTCACACTTCACTCTTTTGCGAGTTTGCTTCTTCCGAGCATCACTTGGAAGCTTCTCCTCATCTTTACCCAAATCCGACTCGATGAATTACAAATCATCCATTCAAAACTATATTTCTCATATTCTGACATGTCCGTTGTCGAAGCCTGTAGTATGCTCGGGGGCTACGCCGCACTCGGGGGCTGCATCTCATTTGGAATGACACTCTCCTAAGTGGTCGAGTACTTCATCACCAATCAGACCCTTCACTTCAACAAGTACATTCGATCCGTCACTTTGACAAATTTCATAATCACCCAGACACTCTGCGTGCCATCTTCGTTCCTACTCAAATTCAGTTGTCGCACCGGTCTTGTTGCACCACAGCCACACTACACCGACCTTGTCGCTACATCAGCTTCAAAAGCATCTGGCTAACTCCTTCAAGGACCATTTTTGCCACTCAGCTGGACACTTAGTCCTTCACTCGGCCGCCCCGCGCGTCGCCACTCGGTTGTGCGCGTCTTCACCACTCGGCCGCCCCGCGCGGCGCCACTCGGTTTTGCACGTCTTCACCACTCGACCGCCCCGCGCGTCGCCACTCGGTTATACACGTCCTCGCCCCTCGGCCGCCCGGCGCGTCACCATCAGTTGGACATGTCTTTACCTCTACACCCCCAGCACGGGAACGGCTAAGTTACTCATATGGTCAAACCTCATATCACATTCTGTAGCAAGCTTACCTCCTTCGAGCATCACTCGGGGGCTACGCGCGGCAGTTGGCCATGTCACGCTCAGGGGTTACGCCCATTTGGTCAACCTGTTGATCACATCAAGATATTCTTCTGACCATACATGCTCGGTTCGCCGAAGATCTATAAGTGAAGCACGTCCACTTGGATAAATACCCCTTTTCATGCAAAAGGGTAAAAATGAAGCGCCATCGCTGAATCATACAGGCGACCTTACTCATCGTTCGTACAACCACCTCGTTACGCATCCATCCGATTGATTCAATTCCAGACAAAGATATTTGCCATGCCAACTGCATGGAGGTTTACCGAGAGACTTAAACCCTCTGCCAGACTCATCTAGTCCGACAGAGGCTCGGGGACTACACCCAGTGGGTGCACTCAGCGTGCCCCCACTGGAAGAGGACTCAGAAAGAAACATTTTGCTCGATGCAAACCCATCTCCAGTATTACTCGACCTCCGAGTCAGAGAAGAACAAGTTCGATCAGTACCAGCTAAGAAGAGTTTTAGTTCTCTCATACTCCCGCCGACTGCCCGCAGTCGACAGCAGTCTCGGGGACTACACCCAGTGGGTGCACTCAGCGTGCCCCCACTGGAACGGTATCCACTTGGAACGGTCCGCCCAATCCGAGTGACGGCCAAACAACAACAAAAAGACAGGCTCTAAGACTCCCGCCGACTGCCCGCAGTCGACCGCAGTCTCGGGGACTACACCCAGTGGGTGCACTCAGCGTGCCCCCACTGGAATGGTATCCACTCGGAACGGTCTGCCCAACCCGAGTGACGGCCAAACAACAACAAAAAGACAGGCTCTAAGACTCCCGCCGACTGCCCGCAGTCGACAGCAGTCTCGGGGACTACACCCAGTGGGTGCACTCAGCGTGCCCCCACTGGAATGGTATCCACTCAGAACGGTCCGCCCAACCCGAGTGACGACCAAACAACAAAAAAGACATGTTCCAGGCGTGAAGAAATTCCGAGTAATCAGTTACTCGATGCAGGCCCAACTCCAAATCACTCCAAAAAATATTCTATAAGGCGAGTTTAATGCTCCTCCGTGGACCTGTTTTGAGCCTTCTTCTAGGACTCAAAGTGTGAAACTCACAAGTGTGGATCTAAAACCGACTCGTATTGACGTTCCTCCGGGATAAGAGTGGCATCTCTCTAAGAGAACAGTCCATGTGTCAATCTGGTCGCACAGATTTAATGACACACCCATACTCAGATCACGAGTTAAACCTCTTCCGAGAGATGAACGAATGTCACCAAGTTGCTCCTCACAGACACATACCTCGATCAGTCAGGAAGCATGGTACCGGAATCCATTGAGATTTTGTTCAAACCTTGGTTGTCTGAAAGCGCGACGACATGTACCGAGTATTTCTGTAATCACTCGGACCAAACTGTGTCTTACACTAACTCGTTCTGCAAAATCGCAATCGATTCGGGGGCTAATGTTGGGGATATACATAACAGGTAGGCCCACGAAGGGTTGAAATATCATGAAGCGTGGGGTCCACACAACATGTGGGTCCAGGTCAATTTCATACAGACACACTGTCCACTCGGACAAGTAGCATACTATCCACTCGACCAAGCAACATACCATCCACTCGGATGACAGTTCACCACTCGACCGTACGACTCACTCGGATATACGAAGACCAGCAGGCAGCAAAGCAGTCGACATCTTTCTAATAGTGAAGGCTTAATAGTGGGCTGTCATTATAGCATTCATACCCCACTTTGTAACATAGAAGGTGAGGAGGTGGCGCACTCTATATAAGCCACCCCCCACCACTAGATGAGGGGGCTCTTTTCTTCCACCTCTCTCTCTTTTCACCATTAGTCTCAGGACTTAGCTCAGGCATGGGGATCCGTTCCTCGCTTACACACACATTGTAATCTCCGGATATATACTCAGATAAAACAAAGCCTCTCCGGAGCACGAGACGTAGGGTTGTTATCTCCACCGTGAGAGGCCCGAACTCGCTAAAACCACTGTGTCACCCATATGCATCTCGATAGATCATGCTCCGTTATCCTACCCTTATTCTACTGTCAGACTTAGAACCACGACAGCAGGCTCTTCAACCAAGTACGGGCTGTGCCTTCAAGCATCATGGTGAAGTACTTTGCACACGCGGTCTCATCGACATCCAACATCTCCATTGCCATCTCATAACTCTCTACCCACGCTTCCGGAGATAAATCAGCGGTGTAAATCGGCACCTTGCACGGACCCTTGAAGTCTTTGGGCAGGTGCACGTTGCGTAAAGCAGGGACTAGACAGGGCACTCCCAGGCTAGAAGCGACCCCTGGCCCGACAGAGGTGGTAGGACGAACTGGTGTAAGCTGATCCGCCTCGTTCTGTGCTGCTAACTCGGCCTCTCTTCGTGCCCGGGCCCGGTCCACTACATCCTGAGCATCGCGAACATCACCTGCCGGGTTATTGCCACGGGCCGCTTCACGGCCCCGCGCATTGCTTGATACGGCCGGTTCATCCATGTGCCTACTGTAGCTCCGACTTGGACGAGGTGTGAAATGAATCCGATCGCGGCTGTATGAATATGCCTCCTGCTGAATCAAAGCGGTCCGGAGAAGTTCCTTAACCCGGTGCGTCTCTATTGCTTGCGGAGAGTCTCCTTCGATCGGGATAGCTTCTAATCGTGCAGCAGCTGCGACAAGATTCTACATAGGATTAGAATAATGACCCGGAGGTGTCTGGACCGGTGGAGGAATCACAATGTTCTGCCGAGGAGGTTCCATCAGGCGGGGTTGGACTGTCGCTCCTGGCCCTGGTGCCTCGACCTGGTTTACCTCCCGGTGCCCCGGTGGATTACTGGTTCCAGCCTCCGGATTGTGAAAGAGATTTCGAGGGTCGAACCCTAACGACGGGCGTGATCTGTGCTTCCGCTTCAAGACCTCCTGTGATGCGTTCTGGTCGAGCATGAGCTTATAGACCTGGGCGTCCAAAGCAGCCCGCTCTGCGGCCATCCTGTCCTTCTCTGCTGCCAGGTCGACTTTGGCCTGTGCGATCTGCTCTTTCACCTTTACAACCTCTGCATCATGGGCCTCCTGATCCGCCGGATTGGCCTCTGCCATAAGTACAGCTAGTGCATCAAACAGGTCAGACAGAACTTGAATCGGTGGGCGCACAAGGCCTCCTGCCCCTGCTGCCGCTGTCGTTGCTGATTCGGAGAACATTGCTGCTGCGGTCGAGGAGTGATTCGCCGCCTGCGTACTGGAAATGAATATTCCAACCCGGTTGATCTACTCAGGGGGGTCCGGAATACTGTCGCCATCGGAACAACCCCTAATCTGGTCGTCTTGCAACTGGTACAATGATTCGGTCTCTCCAGTTGAGGACTCGTCGCCGGAATAGACGACGGTCTCGCTACCGTATTCAGACTCGTCCCCATGCTCTCCTCCGTGGATGACTCCCACGAAGGCACGCTTCATGGCCGGTTTAACCTGGGTAGATCTCGCACGCTGAGCCGTCTCGACGAGGTCGGTGCGGATGTCCGTCTCAGGCCCAGGCTGACCAATCTTGCCGATAAAAACGTGTATGCCACCGAAGGGGACCCGGTACCCGTACTCGATCGAGCCGGCTTCGGGACCCCATCTTGCATCGTCGATGTAGAGCTTGCCGCGACGACTCTTGCTCATCCGGCCCACAGCATAGCCTTCGAGTCCTTTGAGCTTGCCCTCCAAGATCATCAAACCGTCATGCGATAGCCCCACGGTGGACGCCAACTGTCGTGGATTTGTCATGGCAGATGTCCTTGTGAAAGGACTTAGTCGTGGAGCCATCGCTACGGGTTAACTTGAAGGGGTTAAAGCGGACACAAAGACACAAGGGTTTATACTAGTTTGGCCCCTTCGATGAAGGTAAAAGACTACGTCTAGTTGTGATGGAATTGATGTAGTTTCGATGGCTAAGGAGCAAACAAGCTTCACCTAGGCTCGAGTTGTTGTTGTCTGTCCTTGAACCGCCGCCGAGTCGTCCCCTTATATACACGGGTGACGCCCGTCGGTCCACAGAGTCCCACACCGGTTCATACTCGTATCCCGGTTGGTCTCTCTCTATTCCTAACTTACAATGCAAGTTTACATATAAAGCCGGTTTACGGCTACAGGTTCTAAACCGACTACAAGCCTTGGGCCTTCATCTGCTTAATCACCTTTAAACTACTAATGAAGCTAACCCGGCCCAAGTAGGCCGGTTCACACGCAGTGGTAATATCCCCAACAGTGTACTACCCCTGATATGAAGTCTATCACCGGTCCGGATTCGGCCGTCTTAACAGGCTTTGCCTCTATCCATTTGGTGAATTTATCCACCATGACCAATAGGTATTTTTGCTTGTGGGTTCCTCCTTTAAGGGGTCCAACCATATCAAGCCCCCAGACCGCGAACGGCCAGGTGATGGGTATAGTTTTGAGGAAGGTAGATGGCATGTAGCTCTGATTAGCAAAGAGCTGGCATCCGATGCATCGTTGGACCAAGTCCTGAGCATCTGCCGGGCCGTCGACCAATAAAATCTTGTACGGAAGGCCTTGCCTACAAGGGCCCGGGCTGCGGCGTGGTGCCCGCCGAGTCCGGCATGAATTTCAGCCAGAAGATTCCTCCCTTCCTCTTCAGAGATACACCTTTGAAGGACTCCGGTTGTGCTTTTCTTATAAAGCTCTCCCTCATGGACATTATAGGCTTTAGATCGCCGCACTATGCAGAGGGCCTCATTTTGGTCCTCGGGAAGTTCCTGCGTATTTAGGTAGGCTAGGAATGGTTCTGTCCACGGGGCAATGACTGCCATTATTGTGTGGGCTGACGGTGTTATTTCATTGGCAGAACCACCAACTATGTCAGAATGTTTGGTGTGGGGTAGTGTCGTTGGGTCCGGTATGTTATTTCCGGACTCTCCCTCCCATAATACGGATGGCTTGAAAAGCCTCTCTAGGAAGATGTTGGGAGGGACGGCATCGCGCTTTGCGCCAATGCGTGCCAACACGTCTGCTGCCTGGTTGTTCTCCCAGGCTATATGGTGAAATTCGAGCCCATCAAACCGAGCTGACATTTTTAGGACGGCATTGCGATAAGCTGCCATTTTCGGATCCTTGGCATCAAAGTCTCCATTTATTTGGCATATCGCGAGGTTTGAATCCCCGCGGACCTCTAGGCGCTGAATGCCCATGGAGACTGCCATCCGGAGACCATGTAGAAGGGCCTCGTATTCAGCTGCATTGTTGGAGTCCGTGTACATTATCTGAAGTATGTATTGGACTGTATCTCCAGTTGGGGACGTCAGAACGACGCCAGCCCCCAGGCCAGCCAACATTTTGGAGCCGTCGAAGTGCATGATCCAGTTGGAATATGCGCCGTACTCTTTAGGGAGTTCGGCTTTAGTCCATTCAGCGACGAAGTCGGCCAAAACTTGCGACTTAATAGCTCGCCGTGGCTTGTAGGTTATGTCGAACGGGAGGAGCTCGATGGCCCATTTGGCAATCCGGCCTGTTGCGTCGCAGTTGTTTATAATGTCATTAAGAGGTACTTCAGAGGCTACTGTTATCGAACACTCTTGTAAGTAGTGTCGTAGCTTCCGGGATGCCATGAACACCGCGTATGCTCTCTTTTGATAATGCGGGTACCGTGACTTGCATGGAGTTAGGATAGTGGACACGTAGTAAACTGGTTTTTGGAGAGGGAACTTGTGTCCGTCCGTTTCTCGTTCGACAACGAGCACCGCGCTTACGACTTGATGGGTTGCCGCGATGTATAATAGCATTGGTTCGCCCATGTTGGGCGTGACCAGGACCGGATTTGTTGCCAATATGGCTTTGATTTCTTTGAGTCCGGCCATGGTGGCATCCATCCACTCGAAGTGTTCGGTGCGTCGCAGGAGGCGATAAAGGGGTAATGCCTTTTCTCCTAAGCGGGAGATAAAGCGGCTTAGAGCCGCCATGCATCCAGTCAATTTTTGTATTTGTTTGAGGTCTTTTGGGATATCCAATTGTGACAGAGCTCAGATCTTGGCTGGGTTTGCTTCAATTCCTCTACCGGATACAATGAAGCCCAAGAGCTTTCCGGTTGGTACGCCGAAAACGCATTTTTCCGGGTTGAGCTTAATGTCATATGCTCAGAGATTGTCGAATGTGATCCTCAAGTCGTCTACTAGAGTTTCGACATGCTTGGATTTGACGACCACATCATCTACGTATGCCTCCACTATTTTGCCGATCTGGTTTGCCAGACATGTCTGAATCATGCGCTGATATGTTGCGCCGGTGTTTTTGAGCCCGAAGGGCATTGTGTTGAAGCAGAATGGGCCGTATGGAGTGATGAATGCCGTTGCAGCTTGGTATGGCTCTGCCATCTGAATTTGGTGGTAGCCGGAGTATGCGTCGAGGAAGCACAATGAATCGTGTCCTGCGGTAGCGTCGATAATTTGATCGATGCGGGGAAGGGGGAAGGGATCCTTTGGGCAAGCCTTGTTAAGGTGCTTGAAATCAACACATAGGCACCAGGATTTGTCCTTCTTTGGTACCATTACCAGGTTTGCTAGCCAGTCCGGATGTTTTATATCTCTAATGAATCCGGACTCCAATAGTTTGGCTAGCTCCTCTCCCATGGCCTATCTCTTAGGTTCGGAGAAATGCCGAAGAGCTTGTTTGACTGGCTTGAATCTTTTTAGGATATTTAGGTTGTCCTCGGCCAGCCGGCGTGGGATTCCTGGCATGTCTGAAGGGTGCCAGGCAAAGATGTCCCAATTTTCACATAGGAATTCTCATAGTGCGCCGTCTACATCAGGGTTTAATTGTGCCTCGATGGAGGCTGTTTTTGTAGGGTCCGTTGGATGGACTTGGAATTTGACTATTTTGTCCGCCGGTTTAAAAGAGGTGGACATGGATCTCTTATTGAGTATCATATCATCCCTGTTCACCGTGGAGCGCAGCGCAGTGAGTTCCTCGGTCGCTAGGGCTTCGGATAGTGCCTCAAGGGCAAGTGCGGCTATTTTATTTTCAGTGCGGAGTGCTATGTCCGGGTCACTAGCAAGAGTGATGATTCCGTTGGGTCCGGGCATTTTGAGGTTCATGTACCCGTAATGGGGTATAGATTGAAAAATTGTGAATGCCTCTCGCCCTAATAGAGCGTGGTATCCGCTGCTGAACGGGGCCACTTGGAATGTGACCTCCTCGGACCTATAATTATCCGGCGTGCTGAAAACCACATCCAGTGTGATTTTTCCTGTACAACATGCTTCCCGACTGGGGATTATTCCTCTAAAAGTTATGCTGCTTCGCTCAATGCGGCTCCAGTCTATTTCCATTTTTCGAAGGGTTTCCTCGTAAATGAGGTTTAATCCGCTGCCGCCATCCATGAGTACCTTGATAAGGTGAAAGTCGTCCACTACTGGACTGAGGACCAATGCGGCTGGTGCTCGGGCTGTTTGGAATTTAGGTTCGTCACTGGCGTTAAAGGTAATAGCCGTGTCAATCCATGGATTTATTGTTGCTACCTGGTGGACTTCGGCAAGGCTGCGGAGTGTTCATTTCCGCATATTATTTGATGCGAAAGTTTTGAAGACTGTTAATACCGTACTGGTATTGCTGGGCTGGTGCTCTGGAGCAAGAAGCTCTTCGCCACTTTTGGCCACCTGCTGTAGTATCCAACATGCTCTAAGGCTATGAGTTGGAGTGGCGCCCTCTGTACTATGAATTTTGCAGGGTCCATTGAGCCATCCCTCCAGTATGGTTCCATGCCCTTTAGAGGGTTTTTGCTTTTTGGTATTTAACCCAGGTGTCTGGTAATGATGCACCCTTTTACTTTGGACTAGGGTTGTGTTCAAGGCCGGATTATCCCAAAATTCAATTTCGGTTTTCCAGGCGCTCTCCATCGCACAGTACTTTCGTACTTTGGATGCCAAGTAAGCGAAGCGTGTAATTTCGCGATGACTTACGGCGTTTAGGATTCCTTCGTCTGTGCAATTAATGCATAAGAATGAAATTGCGTCCTCTTCACGGCAGTCCTTTATCCTATTCATGACTAGGAGGAATTTGGCCCAGTAATGATGTACTGTTTCAGCGGGCTCTTGCCGGATTTGGGATAGATCGCTTATGTTTGGGTGGGCGGGTGGAGTTAAATTCCGAACTCCATTCGATCTAAGACTCAGGGGCCAAGAAGTTTCCAAACTTTGAAGCTTGGGTTCTTGGACGTTGTCTGATGAATCTAGCCCGCTGCCTGACTTTAAGTTCAGGGCTTGAGTGGTGTTCTCCCCTCCGCGGGAATCCGGCATGGAGGGGTCAGGAATCCGGACATAGCTAGTCCTTAGGATAGAGGAAGGGTCACCATATTGTTCCTCTACCACAGCAACGTGGTGGGTAGCCTGGGGAGAGTTAATCTCTCTCAGATCGGTTTTAGGCCCAATCTTGTCGTAGTCTGTAGCGACTCCCAGGGCGGCGATGCGATCCAAGAGCTCGTTTAAGGAAGAGAGCTCCATCGGATCTAACTGCTCGGCGAGTTCCGAGTTGACGTGAAGATTGCTTTTGATGACCCGAGAAGTCATCGTCGGCGCGGCGGCCGAACAGTCGGTCATAAGAAAACCGCCTAGCCGGAGAGTTTGGCCGATGGCCAAAACTCCTTTAGCAGCGGTGCCATCTTTAAAGACGGGACGAGGCATCCTTCCTGATGGCGACGGCACAGAGGAACTCTCAATGAAAGCACCAATGTCGGTGTCAAAACCGGCGGATCTCGGGTAGGTGGTCCCGAACTGTGCGTCTAGGTGGATGGTATGTCACCCCAAGATGCGACCCTATCCTAAAGGAACTCGAAGGTCCCACCAAGGATAGAAGCGCATCTTGAAGACACTTTTGCAAGGTGGATATCATTACATCAACATTACATAATAGATGGGGATACATACAAGAGGCATACAATGCCACACGAATACAACATCACAATACATAAGAGCATCATCCGACTACAGATGAAACACAAACAGAAACTCAAACGACATCCACCCTGCTAGCCCAGGCTGCCGACCTGGAACCTATCCCCTGATTGAAGAAGAAGCAAAAGAAGAACTCCAAAACAAACAAACATCGCTCTCGCATCATGATCATCGCATAACCTGTACCTGCAATTGTTGTTGTAGTAATCTGTGAGCCACGAGGACTCAGCAATCCCATTACCATGGGTATCAAGACTAGCAAAGCTTAATGGGAAAGGAAGGGGTAAAGTGGTGAGGTTGCAGCATCGACTAAGCAAGTATGGTGGCTAACATATGCAAATAAGAGCGAGAAGAGAGCAAACGGAATGGTCGTGAAGCTAACAGTGATCTAGAGGTGATCCTGAACTCCTACTTACGTCAAACATAACCCAAAAACCGTGTTCACTTCGTGGACTCCGCCGAAAAGAGACCATCACGGCTACACACGCGGTTGATGTGTTTTAATTTGGATCTGGTGTCAAGTTATCTACAACCGGACATTAACAAATTCCCATCTGCCACATAACAGCGGGCACGACTTTCGAAAGATAATACCCTGCAGGGGTGTCCCAACTTAGCCCATGATAAGCTCTCACGATCAACGAAGGACATACCTTATCCCAGGAAGACACGATCAGTCTCGGAATCCTGGTTTACAAGACATTTCGACAATGGTAAAACAAGACCAGCAAAGCCGCCCAAATGTGCTGACAAATCCTGATAGGAGCTGCACATATCTCGTTCTCAGGGCACACCGGATTGTCCAAACTTCCAGTAGGCCATCCCAGAGTTGCCCCTAGTGGCCACCGGCAGCTGACAGGTTGGACCAACACTCACGACGAGCACTGGCCCGGGGGGGGGGGGGGTAAATAAAGATGACCCTCGGGCTCCGGAAACCCAAGGGAAAAAGGGCTAGGTGAGGCAAATGGTCAAACCAAGGTTGGGCCTTGCTGGAGGAGTTTTATTCAAAGTGAACTGTCAAGGGGGTCCCATAAATCACTCAACCGCGTAAGGAACGCAAAATCCGGGAACATAACACCGGTATGACGGAAACTAGGGCGGCAAGAGTGGAACAAAACACCAGGCATCAGGCCGAGTCTTCCACCCTCTACCAAGTATATAGATGCATTAATTAAATAAGAGATATTGTGATATCCCAACAAAATCCTGTCCACCATGGAGCAATCTTCAAACTTCACTTGCATCTAGCAACGCTATAAGAGGGGCTGAGTAAAGCGGTAACATAGCAAAGCAATGGTTTGCTAGGAAGGGTGAAAAGGTTAGAGGCTGACATGGCAATTTGGGAGGCTTGAGGAACAAGTGATAGGTAGCGCAACATAGCGATAGAATGAAGCAACTAGCATAGCAATGATAGTAGTGAGATTCAGGGTAGCGGTCATCTTGCCTGAAATCCCGCAAGGAAGAAGAACAAGTCCATGAAGAAGCCGAATGGGAGTAGTCGAACGAATCCTCACAATCGCAACATAACCGGAAATATCAAGGAGAACCGCAACTGGAAAGAAGGAAACATCATGGTAAACAACCATCACATAAACATGGCATGATGTACAATCAAGTATGATGCATCTCCGGTTGAAATAGGCATGGCATGGCAAAGTGCAACAAACAACACTTAAAATTAAGTGGAGCTCAATATGCAACGAGTTGCATATTGACGAAACACCACAACAATTATTTAATTCACTCTTGGTTAGGTACTCATTAATATTACATGTTGTTAAACATGGCAAGAGGTGAAGCATAATTAAACTACCTATCTATGCAAGCTTAAATGAGGCCGGAACAACAAACCACAATTCCAGAAAATCCCCATATGCATATTTTGAATTTGGTACTGTTCTGCCCTAAAACATATTTTATTGTTGTTAAACAGGGAAATAAAGTGCACCATGTTAAACTATGCATTTTTCCACCCCATTTACATATAAAGTTTATTTAAAACCGAGCTACGGTTATTTAGTTATGAAATAAATCATTTTAGCATGGCATTTGATCAAATTTAAACAAACATCATTTTAAGCATTTTAAACATGGATGCACCTGGCAAAATATGAAACTAGATGATAAACTAAGCATTTTGGATAAATAAGTTGTTTTAATCTGATGCATGGTTTGTTAGATATTAAATGCATGAACATGAGGGTTTTTCTGCAAATCTGTCATCTCTGGAAAAATTAGACAAATTCGCACATGAAAAAACAACAACACTAGGCTGAAACTATTGGGTGCTGGGCTGGGGTTCTCACCACGGGCCAAGGCCCAGTTTGTGGAGATGGCGAGGCCGCCAGGGTGAGGAGGCGCGCTGGGCCATGGCGCTGGGCTGGAGGCGCGCTGGGACTTGGCAGCTTGGCGAAGGCACGGTCAACATGGGCCGGGGTGCTCGTTCCCGAGCTGCCGCTCAATGCAGAGGAAAACACACAGAGGAGGCGAGACACGGGGCGGCTTCAGGCGATCCAGGGAAGCGGCAGCGCGCACAGGAGGTTGGGGATGGACGGGTTCATGGCGGAGGCGGCGAGATCCAGCGGTCCCCGGTCGGATCTGGCGCTGAACGACGGCGAGGTCCTACGTGGGAGCTCCACGAGGGCAGTGGAAACTGCTGTTACCTAAAGAAAGGAGGGAGAGAGAGATTCAGAGAGGGAACAAGGAAAGGAGAAGGATGAGAAGGAAACAGAGGAGGGACGCGGCTGTCCTGCTGGTTCTGGTCGCCGGCTACGGAGCCGATGAGGCCGCGATCGGCATGAGGGCGCTGCTGTTGCTTGAAGGAGACGAAGGCGCAGCAACGGATCGAAGGAAAAGACTGGGCATGGTGTTCTGTGGAGGCAACAGAGAGATATGAGCGGGGAAAAGAGAAGAAATAGAGAAAGGGAAGGAAGAGCATGGAGGAAGGGCGCGGTCCTGCGTGCTCGGGGCGAGGGCGCCATGGATCGAGAGAGGGAGCTTGAGCTCTTGGTTGCTTTTGGAGGAAGACGGGATCCTGGTCGGTTGCTCCGGTTGCCGGCGGGAGAAGTGGCTCAGGGTCGTGGACGATCGAGGAGGGCGATGGTTGTGCTGGTTGGTGGGATTGGATGGATCGGATCTAGGCGGATCCCGAGAGAGAGTGGCAGCGGCGCTAGGGTAGGATCCCTAGAAATTAGGTGGTTTGTCTAGATATATATAGTAGGTGGGTTTAACTTAGGGGTATATCGTACCTCCGGTTGTAATCGGACGGTCGAGAATAAATAGCTTAGGAGAGTCCAACGAGAAATCGATGTTGATTTAGGGATGTTAGGGCATGATCCGGACCCATCGGTAACAACAACCCGGGTCGGGTTTGGAGCAGTTTTCGGACACACCAAGAGAGGGGTTGGTGGTTGTGTCGAGAGGTTAGGTGGTCTGACAAGAGGGAATCGAAAGCACGGTTGGTCTCGGAACGGTCAACGAACACAAAAGTGGAACGCGGCAACTACGAACGGATGCAAGTTTTAAAAACAATGACGACAACGAGTGCCGATGCAATGCGGATGATGCCATGATGAATGCAACAAACAAAACAAATCACACGACGAAACTCGGAGTAGTTGGAAGTCTTCTGGAGCGTCGGTCTCGGGGCATTACATGGTAATAGGAGACAAGGGACATGATGTTTTTACCCAGGTTCGGGCCCTCTCGATGGAGGTAAAACCCTACTCCTGCTTGATTAATATTGATGATATGGGTAGTACAAGAGTAGATCTACCACGAGATCAAAGAGGCTAAACCCTAGAAGCTAGCCTATGGTATGATTGTTGTTCGTCCTACGGACTAAAACCCTCCGGGTTATATAGACACCGGAGAGGGTTAGGGTTATACAGAGTCGGTTACAATGGCAGGAGATCTACATATCCGTATCGCCAAGCTTGCCTTCCATGCCAAGGAAAGTCCCATCCGGACACGGGACGAAGTCTTCAATCTTGTATCTTCACAGTCCAGGAGTCCGGCCAACGATGATAGTTCGGCTATCCGGACACCCCCTAATCCGGGACTCCCTCACCCACCCTCCCAACCACCGATTGGTTGTGCAGGCCCCAACCCTCCTCCCCGGGAGAATATCATGTGCCCCCATACCTTAGATGCTATATGCCGATACGAGTTGCTTGGAGCTTGTAGATCTGAGATATAGCAGCTCACATGATGTGTCTTAATTTTTTTGCAGGAAACGTTGATGAGTTTGAGAATTGCACACAATTTGTAAAAAAACTACTTAGATGCCCTTTGATCCCATATCCAACGACCTCGAAGCTCGTATCACCGTAGCATCTAAGATGAAGGAGGACATCATATTCTCTTGTATGTAAGAAAATCATGTGCTATCACACCTTAGATTCTTTGGTGATACAAGCTCTTCAGAGGCTATGGATTTGTTACCCAACACCTCCTTGGTGGTTCAAATGGTTTTTTGCAGAAAAGCCCCAAAAGAGTTCGGCCACTGCTTACAAGTACAAAGACTGCTCAGATGCCATTGGATCTCAGATCAAACGACCTCCAAGCTCATATCACCATAGCATCCATGCTGCGATAGCACCTTATATTTTCTCGCACGGGAGAGTATGAGGTACTCCCGCACCGTAGATTCTATGGTGATACGAGTTCATTGAGATCTAACGGCCCATAGTAGGAGGTTTGAATGTTTTTGCAATATACGGCTGATAGAGTTTGGGAAATGCGCATAAAGTACAAGTACTATGCATGTGCCATCTGATCACTGATCATACGACCTAGATGCTCATATCACCGTAGCGGGTAATTAAGCTACGGGGAGCACCTAATATGAGCATCGGGGAGCCGTTGGATCGAAGATGCAGCGGCACACATGAGGCCTGAATGTTTTATTTTCAAAAAACACCTTTGGAGAGTTTGGAAATTGCGCATAATCACAAAGACTACTCCCAAGCCATTGGATCTCACTTCCAACGGTGTAAAAACTCGTATCACCATAGTATCTAAGCTGCAGGGTGGATGTGATATTCTGTGCCGCTATCATTCTTGTTCGTAAACTTGCAAAATACGTGTAACTCATGCTGTTACTTGTCTAACCACTCAAAGTGTTTGTTCAAAACAACCATCCTACACTGAAATATCGGAACAACACACGGGGGTCCCACTTGTCACTAATCAAATTTGGACCTAAAACTAACAAATCTGAAAGACGAGATTCAAACTGGCAACCTGGACTACAAAGCGTAAGTCGATAGCCTGAAAAAACAAACGGTTGTTTCTTTGTCCCATAACTTGATTTTATACAGTACTTGCGTTGAGTAGAGTACAGGGAGTGCCTCGTCAAGACATGCATGACCGTTGTCTCACTTACTGGTGGGTCCCAGGTCTGCGATCTCAATCTCTCTTCTCTCCATCATCTAACCTTTGCACGGGCACACACGAAGAGCGGCGCTAGCTTGCTGTGGTGTTATTACAACTAAAAAAAGCTTGGAAAATAGAAGAATCGCCTAGAACAAGAGACGTTGTGGCTGGTCGAGACGGAGCTAACCGTGCCATGTTTGCATGATGAAGGTGTGTGGCTAGTGGGGTGTTTTCGACCGACTGGCTGGGTCCCGAGGTCGAACCATAGGTACTATGTCTGATACAGTATATTTTTACACGCACATTTTTCCTCCATGCCGAGACGTGGCACACCCTACCGCGCGGTTTCGGGGTCCTCCCGGGTGGTGGACGCATATATTCTTCCTGACGTGGGATGCCCTACCACGCGTTTTCTGGGTCCTCCTCGGTCGTAGCGCCGCAGCAAGTAAATGAGTCGTCAAATCACGAAAGACCACCTTTCCCGCCGAGTACATCACTGAAGCACGGTAGCTAGCTAGTTGGGCTAGTTCGACCGATTAGCTAGGCCGCCGCCACATTTGTTTTTTCACCCCTTTTTTTATCTACTTGCCGGTAGGTAAATTTAAATATCCACCGCGGCGTTGCTCTGGTGTTTGGGTGTGGCAGGATTTTTAATTTTTTGATTGACGGGAGCAGGCGCGACAGGATTTTTAATTTTTTGATTGACGGGAGGAGGCGCGGCAGCAATTCGTCACGATGACTCCGCCTGTAAAAACCCATTGCTCCCTGATGTTAGAAGTCGTCGACTGGTGTTTTACCGTGGTGAAAACCAAAAGATTCCCTGCTCCTCGGCTGGCTATCTCCGCCTTCCCGTAGATTGCATTGCCTTTCAGCCGTTTCGCCACCTTTGCTTCCTCTCCCCATTTCTTCTACCTGGTGCCATGGCGGCGCAACAGATCACAGAGTCCGAGGTGAGGCTCCTGACACAGGAGCTCCATGCCAAGGATGCGGAGCTTAGGGCCAAGGACGTGGAGCTCCGTGAGCTCAAGGAGGAGAGGAGTGCCATGCTCCTCCATTATGTGCGGGAGTTCATGGAGCTTCAAAAGCGACAGGCGTCCACCACAAAGATGCTCGAGGCGTCGGCGGCCTTGCTACAGAAAGCGGGAGATACGATAGGCCGTCAGGGGAGCCGGCTAGAGCGCGAGCGGGCCGATCGTGACGAGGTCCAGGATCGCCTCAGCCACTTGGTGAACCAACTTGCCACGCACGTGTTGCGGCTGCGTGATGCCTACCTTCGTGCCAGCGGGACGATGCCGGCCGTTGGACTAAACCGGTTTGACACTCGGTCGACTTCAATGAGCTGTGGCTTCCTGACCTGGTCTCCTTCTTCACCTATATCTCCGAGGAGTTGAGCCATCTCCACGCGATGGTGGGGGATGAGCTGGACAAGGAGGGGTTGCGGGCTACTGTCGCCGTTGCCGGGCGAATCCTTTCAGGGCTCCGTCACCGGAATCCATTCGTGCCATTGGACGCCATCTTTGACAAGCTGGCTCCCGTCGAGCGGGAGCGGGCTCTGTGGGCGGTAGAGTGGAAATGCTTGTTGTAATCATTTTTTTTCTTCAGAATGAAAAACAGTGGACACGCTCTACCGTGCGGATCCTCCTCCAGCCATGCACTAAATTACTCAATTTCGCCGACGTGTGGGACAACCAGCACCTAGGTCCACCAGCCATGCACTAAATTACTTCGTAGTAGAGTGAAGGTAGACTACCCCGATCGAACTGCCACAGTAATGCCCAATGAGCCATCAAATCACAAAACCCCCTCTTTCCAGTGGTAAGTTGGACGGACGAAGCAACCATCATTTCACTCTTCTCTCTCAGCTTCCTCTCTTGAAGAAAACCCCCACTCGCTTTGCTTCTCCCTCATCTCGTTCCTCCTTTCACTCATCTCTCTCAGCTTCCTCTCTTGGATGGATGCCAGAGCACCGGCCGACGTGATGTCTATGGCTCTGGCCAAAACCGTCGAGGCTCATGGTACGAAGAAGCTCAAGCACCCCAACGAGACTACCGCAGACAAGCTCAAAGCCATCGCCCTGTCCAAGCCCCTCTCTTCGGGATCCCTCATTAAGCAAGTCCAGGAAATGTCTCTTGTTGACGATCTTTTTCTCGATCTTGATCTTGTTTTTCATCTAACACACAGTACTAGTACTGGTAGTACAACTTTCTGGGTGATCTTGCATGTGATTTTAGTGTGCCAAATGACGGTTCTAAATTCCTCTTTTGACCAAAACATGCGACAGGTTGACACTGATTTCTTATAGATTACTTTCAACTACTCCCTCTGTCCCAAATTTCTTGTCTTAGATTTGTCTAGATACATATGTATCTAATACTAAAATGTGACTTGATACATCCGTATCTAGACAAGTCTAAGACAAGAATTTTGGGACGGAGGGAGTACTTTATGAACATCAATGCTACCTCTTAAGAGGGTATATTTGCCTCAGTAACTTGTGTTATGGATAATGCATGTAATCCCTCTGCTCTCATGCCTTTGAAGACATGTTCTAGTGTCTTTGTTCACTCATTTCTGTGCGTATATGTAGTCATATATGGAGTATAATATCGAAAATCATCTTATATTTCTGAACGGAGGTAGTAATGAAATATGGTTTCTGTTTGAATTAGAACCAGGTCCGCGATGGAGATGAAGTTCTCAAAGTCATGCCGTGTGAACTGGAAGACCTGATGATGAGTTCTACTACTGAACTATCCAGCTGCTGTGTCCTTGTCGCCACGTGTCCTAAACTAGTGTTTTCCTGTAGCATTATTGTCAGGTGTGTTCTCGAGGTTGTACTTGACCACAACAATTTCCTGACTGTGCCTTCAATTATGAAGGGTGTGGTTCTTGTAAAGCTTCCCAAAAAATCTGATGCGGCATGTCTTCATCATCATGTTTATGAGTGGAAAGACCACTCTGTTAGGTTCTCCAAGGTTGACAAGATGGTGATGGTGCATGTAGACATCTCACACGAAGTGCATGGCCTAGTCCATGATGCGGGGTTCATCCCGTAGGTCGGTGGCAAGAAATAGTCTGCAGAGTTTAGTTAGTGCAACTTTGCTTGTTTGTAGTAAGTACTATTGTTCAGTACTTGATTTCTATTTGTGAACCCTGTATTGTTTATTAGTACTGCCGCTTTTGGTGTGTGGTCAGTCCTGAGAATGGACTATGTTAATGTCTGTCCACTCAATTCAGTCTGTACATTTTGAAGTATCCAGATCATATTTTTTGTGAGGACGGTTTATCAATTATGGTTACACTCCAATATCTGTATGCATTGCAGGGTTTATCGCACCCACCAGGATTTCTAGTCCCATGGATGTTCGGTCCATACGATTTGTCACGACCTTTGGACTGTCTTGCTTGTGGGAGTAGGCAGGGCCCTTGCATGCCACGCGTAGTTGGACGATCAATCTTCTGTTTAGTACTTCAACATAGTGATTTCCTGGTAAGGATTCACTCGTGTCACATCAAGTAAATCTTATTGATTTACTATCTAAATCTTATTGATTTAATGTCATGTTTTCTTTTTTTTCCTGCAATTTTACGATGCAGGTTTTGCCATGTGACATTCATCATATTATAAACCGTTTGGTTTGCTCTACGATGGCTATTTTTGCAGGTTTCACTTCTTATGTCGTGTCAGTAACGAAGGCAATGTCCATCACTTATATTACTGGAAAAAATTGGATCAGTCTGTTGTCTAAGTACAAGCTGAATCCCTATGATGAACTACAGTTTGGTTTAACAAAAATGCCACAATTAGTCCTTCTCACGTTTAAAAGAAATGAAGAAAAAACCGGATCACGGTCATGGATCCTAGTCAAGTTAGAAAGCTGATCATAGCAGACCAGACACGATCGCCGCTGTCTCACACAGATCGAGCACCGGCAGTTGCTCTAGCACTGACAGCGGCAGGAGCTCAGTCTGATCCAGCTGAGGATTGGGCACCGACTGCGTCAGCGGATCAGTCTGATCTACCGGAGGATCGGGCATCGACACCGGCACCAGCTCTACAAGGAGCACCATCTCCGGCAGCAGCAGCGGCTTGGGCACCTGCACCAACACTTGCACTTGCATTTGGTCCGGCCCGTGCAGTTGCACCGGCAACAGACTGGGCTGAAGTTCGCACTTCATATACCAAAGTCCTTACAAGAACCGACATGTCCACCTTCTTGGTAAGCATTGGCCGCCCAAGTGCTTCATTCTATTTTCTTTCCATGTTGTTTCACATGATTCACTGTGTTGATCTAACTGTTTGGGTATGTCTTCTTGTTTGCAAATAGAGTATTCCTAGAGCAATGAGGGAGTCGTTCAACAATCCGGGCGATCGTGGCCAAGTTTCTCTTACCATGCGCAGCCTTGGTGTGAATGAACCTGCTCAATATACCGTAAGTACAAAGGATGGTCGCATGATGATTGATGCTAAAGGATGGTCAAGATTCAAATCTAAATCATATCTTGCGGTAGGGGATGATGTCAAAATCGAACTTTCTCGGCAAGGAGAGCTGGTCCAAATCAACATTGAAATTCTTCAGTAGCAGCACACAACTGCCGAACTGACCAATCCTCCGAGAGATTTTGATGTAATAATCTGGCATGGTGAAACAAGTGTCATGTGTGTATAAGTAGTATGAGAGTATTATTTATCACATGGTATACCGTTGATAGAATTGCAACTCTGATTGCTGGTTAGGAACTGTCGTTCGATTTCATCCCAACAGCTATCGTGCTTTATTCAATTTTGTGTATTCGCCTTGCGACAACATCTAAAACCAGCGCAGTACCAATCGCTTGCAATATGAAAAGCGCTGAGGTAGAACACATGGTCCCCCAAACATGCAGGGTCGGCCTGCGGCCCAAAGTCCAGAACTGTGAGCCTATCTGAGTATTATATTCTCAGTTGAACCCCCATAAAAAAAGCTGAACCCCCATAATGCCCGTGCGTTGCAGAGGGAGTATATTTCTCGGCAAGGTGAGCCTTTGATATAAAAGATTTGTTATTTCTTTACAGAGGGAGTATCTCTCTGTCAAAATATATATTTATGTGTAACTAGTTACTCCTGTCTTTCTACTTCCTTTCGCTGATATGTGGGGCAACCGGCAACGGGGTTCACGTTCCATAAGCACAAATTAGAGTGCACAACTTCATGGTAGACACACCCGGTCGTAGCGCCGCAGTAATGCCCAATGAGCCATCAAATCACAACCCCCCTTTCTAGCTTTAGCAGTAAGCTGGACGGACGAAGCGGCAATATTTCACTGGGCCTGAATCCCCTTCTCCCTCGTCTGCTTGTTCAGAGAAAAACCCCACTCGGCGATTGCATAGGGTTTTCTCATGGAGAACCAGGTACGAATTCTTCATCCATCCCCGATAAACTCAAGTCCCTTGGTCGCAGTAATCCTAGGATGGCAGCCGCCGCCGTTGGTGCATTTTCTTCGTACTGAATCTAGTGTGTTTCAGTTGCAGTGCCCAAAGTACGAGTACCCTACAGATTTCTGCGCCCACGGCGAGACGCCACACTTGTTCCTTCTCATCCTACCACAGCATTTTGAAATGCGCACACTATGTTCCTAGAATCCTCTTCTCTATCCGGGAGGGTGGGGTTTTTTTGAACATGCTGTGTTCTCATATTATTTTTCCTGCAGTGTATTATTTGCTCTGCCAGAACACATCTACTCAAGATGCTCGGCCTTGCCATAACTAAATACACTAGTTTAATGGTCACAGTGAAGACTATCCATGGATATTACTTCTGAGTTGGGTTCATGAACCAAGAAGATCGCTGATTTTTTTATGGCCAAACTTGGAAAAACTTTCTCAAGTGTTACGAACTGAAAGTTGGCGCACGAATGTTGACGGAAATAGCAGAACCTGGTCTCATCTTCACTGCGATCTTCCACCCCGACGTTGTTCCAATTGTTCATCCATGTTAGTTTTGTATCTGGTTCTTGCTTATTGCCTTGATTACTTCTTAATCCACCTATTCTGTCTAACTAATCACAATTTAACTTTAGAAGTAGCAACAAATCTCTCACGAAGATGCTACTTCTAACTAATATTTTCTTATAATTGGTGGCACGTGTGGGTTTTTTTCATAGTTAAGCAGTCTGCTCGTTTGTTACTCTGTAATAACTCGGCTGTTACTAATGGCACTGAAGTTGACTGGATCGACATCCACAGGTTCCTACACTTTATTGATCGTCTTGAGTTCCTTGTGGGGCGTTTCAATGGTGGAAGGCCACGTGGGATATGTGTGCCACTGCTGCACTCGTTGAATAGGTCCAACTGTGTTGAGAAACTTATGGTATGGGCTGTTTTCTGTTATATATGTTGTTCATAAACTATTGCTTATACACAGTTTTACAGCTGTGGTCTTCTTGAAACAGGAACTACCGAGTTCTATTGTTCCTATATAGATGCCTGACCATGGACGGGTCATACTTGCGCTTGGTCACGACATGATGTTTATGTCGACCTACTGAATTCCCGTTGGAGGTGAAAAGATACTTATTCGTGGGTGGTCTCAAATAATGAAGGCCCGTCCATCTTGGAGAATAGGACAGAAGATTATGTTCATGCTTTTCCATGGCTCTAAAGCGAATATCCTGTTTATTGACCATGTTGCGAGATGAAGCCGCTTTCAGAAGGTTGTGGATGCGCGGGGTGGTGCCTGGGCCTTGTCCTGGGGCTTGGCGGCCTCACCCTTGGTTAACTGTAGGAAAAGTAGCACTGTTCGAGGCATGCTTTGTACAGTTGAACCTGTATAAGTACTCATACTGCTTTCAGCTTTGGTTGTTAAGTGCCTCTCCTGGTTTCAGTTAAGGTTGTTAAGTACTCCTGCTGCTTTTACAGTCTGTCGTGTTTCTTCAGTCCTGTCTTCCTCCAGCCGCCAAAACCAAACCAACGCCGGCGGCGCCTGCTTCCGCCTCCCACTGCTGGTTGCGCCTCAGCGCATGCATCGCCGCCCCACCGTCTCCTAAATCGTTAATGCCGACGTCCTCCGTGCGCTTCGGTGCGCTCGCCGCGGCGCCGCCCTCTCGTGTTGTCAACATGTTCAACAAACAATAGGAATCGGCAGAAGTACGTGGAGAGGATGACAGTAGGGGCCCACCACGTCAGCGTATGGAAAAATAAAATGCTTCCTCCTAGTGTTTTCCTGACATCTGGGATCCACGACATTGTGAGTGTATATAGTCAATAGACAAGAGAACAGCGCAAGATTGGCTGACACCTGGGACGTAGCTACTCGAGCAGTATTTTTTTGTTTGGTATTGTTGAGACGGAGCAGGGTTTGAACTGGGTTATAGCCCGTCTAGCCCAGGCTTATAATTTATGTTCACCATGTGACCAGCCCAGCTATTTTTTCTTTGTGAAAATGAGCCCAGTTTATTTTTTCTGAAGAATACCCAATCCAGGCCTACTTATTTTTCTATGCCCTGATGGGTTGCAACTCTTTCAAGATGCCTGCAAATGGGTTGTAAATATAAAAACAGATGACAAATTGACAATTACTTTACAATTTCTAATTTTTTTCACATTTTCAGATTCCCATTTCACTTGGCATTAATCTAATTTAAATATATCTTCAAAGTACTTTAAATCTGGCTCGACATTTCGGTATTAAAAATAGTTTGGAACCCACAGAAATATGCGAAATTGGCCCTGGCCAACCAAAAAAACGACTGCAATAAATTGCATAAGAAGTTGCCATGAGCTATATATAAATTATTAAAAAAGAGGGAGTGGTCTGACTTGTGGGCCTGTTTAGTTGACGCGTATGCAAGATTTTTTTAGTTATTATATACTACGTCAACAAATGATTCTAGCAGACGTACCCGTTGGATGTTAATCCAACGGCCGTCATGTTTCTTCAATCTCTGATCTTCTTGCTCCAGCCGCCAAAGCAGTGCCGGCGGGATTGCTTCCCGCCTACCGTGGCTGGCTGTGCTACCGCGCAGGCCTCAGCGCCCCCTACTACTCCCACTGCTGGCCAGGGCATCCCTCTACTCACCCACACCCCCTGTTATTCTGCGACGACGGCAGCCTCACACCGCAGCCGAACCGGTGAACCCTCGTACTCCTCTCCGCGCGGGCTTTCACTGCCGCGTCTTCCCCGGCTCCGTGTCGTCCCCTTCCTAGGCCTCGCCATCGTCCACCGCCGTGGTGCTCTCAGCGCAGCGTGGTCAATGTGGTCAACGACCGACTTCCATCGTAAGAGTACTGTACGTGGAGAGGCTGACAACTGGGTGCATGGCAGCCGCAAGGAAGTGCCTCCTTATTACGCGGAAAATAATTATTCCTCCACCTGACAGCAGGGACCCACCGGACGGGCCACTAGTATTTTGCGAAAAAAACATTTCCCCTTGACTGCTGGGACCCATAGGATGGGCCACCGTATTTCGCGAAAAAAAGTTCCCCCCACTGTCAGCTCGGACCCACCGGAAGTGCCTCCTTATTACGCAGAAAAAAATGAATACCCCCTGCTAGCTGGGACCAACCTTGGTGGGAGGCTGACTTGTGGGCCTACTAAGTTGACTGGGACGGAGGCCTTCGTCAACTTTAGTCAATATATGAACGATTCTAGCTCCAGTGACTGTACGATGTCCATCCAACGGCCGTAGTGCTTCTTCAACCTCTGGTCTTCTTGCTCCAGCCGCCCAAAGCAGCGCCGGTCATGCCGACTGCTCCTGCCGCCCGTGGCCGGCTGTGATGCCGCGGAGGCCTCACCGCCCCCTACTACTTGTTGGGGAACGTAGCAGAAATTCAAAAATTTTCCTACGTAACACCAAGATCTATCTATGGAGAGACCAGCAACGAGTATAAAGGGGAGTGCATCTACATACCCTTGTAGATCGCTAAGCGGAAGCGTTCAAGTGAACGGGGTTGATGGAGTCGTACTCGTCGTGATTCAGATCACCGATGATCAAGTGCCGAACGGACGGCACCTCCGCGTTCAACACACGTACAGCCCGGTGACGTCTCCCACGCCTTGATCCAGCAAGGAGAGAGGGAGAGGTTGAGGAAGACTCCATCCAGCAGCAGCACAACGGCGTGGTGGTGGTGGAGGAGCGTGGCAATCCTGCAGGGCTTCACCAAGCACCTACGGGAGAGGAGGAGGTGTCACGGGAGGGAGGGAGGCGCCAAGGGCTCAGGTATGGATGCCCTCCCTTCCCTCCACTATATATAGGGGCAGGGGAGAGGGGGGAGGCGCAGCCTTGCCCCCTACTCCAAGAAAGGGGTGCGGCTAAGGAGGGGGGAGGAGTCCATCCTCCCCAAGGCACCTCGGAGGTGCCTTCCCCCTTTAGGACTCTTCCCTCTAGGGTTCCCTAGGCGCATGGGCCTGGTGCCCTTGGCCCATGTAGGCCAAGGCGCACCCCCTACAGCCCATGTGGCCCCCCGGGGCAGGTGGCCCCACCCGGTGGGCCCCCGGGACCCTTCCGGTGGTCCCGGTACAATACCGATGACCCCGAAACTTGTCCCGATGGCCGAAACAGGACTTCCTATATATAAATCTTTACCTTCGGACCATTCCGGAACTCCTCGTGAAGTCCGGGATCTCATCCGGGACTCCGAACAACATTCGGTAACCACATACAAGCTTCCTTTATAACCCTAGCGTCATCGAACCTTAAGTGTGTAGACCCTACGGGTTCGGGAGACATGCAGACATGACCGAGACGTTCTCCCGTCAATAACCAACAGCGGGATCTGGATACCCATGTTGGCTCCCACATGTTCCACGATGATCTCATCGGATGAACCACGATGTCAAGGACTCAATCGATCCCGTATACAATTCCCTTTGTCTAGCGGTATTTTACTTGCCCGAGATTCGATCGTCGGTATACCGATACCTTGTTCAATCTCGTTACCGGCAAGTCACTTTACTCGTTCCGTAACACATCATCCCGTGATCAACTCCTTGGTCACATTGCGCATATGATGATGTCCTACCGAGTGGGCCCAGAGATACCTCTCCGTTTACACGGAGTGACAAATCCCAGTCTCGATCCGCATAAAACAATAGATACTTTCGGAGATACCTGTAGTGCACCTTTATAGTCACCCAGTTACGTTGTGACGTTTGATACACCCAAAGCACTCCTACGGTATCCAGGAGTTACACGCTCTCATGGTCAAAGGAAGAGATACTTGACATTGGCAAAGCTCTAGCAAACGAACTACACGATCTTTGTGCTATGCTTAGGATTGGGTCTTGTCCATCACATCATTCTCCTAATGATGTGATCCCGTTATCAACGACATCCAATGTCCATGGTCAGGAAACCGTAACCATCTGTTGATCAACGAGCTAGTCAACTAGAGGCTCACTAGGGACATATTGTGGTCTTATGTATTCACACGTGTATTACGATTTCCGGATAATACAGTTATAGCATGAATAAAAGACAATTATCATGAACAAGGAAATATAATAATAATACTTTTATTATTGCCTCTAGGGCATATTTCCAGCAGTCTCCCACTTGCACTAGAGTCAATAATCTAGTTCACATCGCCATGTGATTAACACTCACAGGTCACATCGCCATGTGACTAATACCCAAGAGTTTACTAGAGTCAGTAGTCTAGTTCACATCACTATGTGATTAACACTCAATGAGTTTTATGTTTGATCATGTTGCTTGTGAGAGAGGTTTTAGTCAACAGGTCTGAACCTTTCAGATCCGTGTGTGCTTTACAAATCTCTATGTCATCTCCTAGATGCAGCTACCACGCTCTATTTGGAGCTATTCCAAACAACTGTTCTACTTGGAGCTATTCTAAATTATTGCTCCATTATATGTATCCGGTCTCTCTACTTAGAGCTATCTGGATAGGTGTTAAGCTTGCATCGACGTAACCTTTACGACGAACTCTTTTACCACCTCCATAATCGAGAAAATTCCTTAGTCCACTAGTTACCAAGGATAACTTTGACCACTGTCTGTGATCCATTCATGGATCACTCTTGTACCCCTTGACTGACTCATGGCAAGGCACACTTCAGGTGCGGTACTCAGCATAGCATACTGAAGAGCCTACGTCTTAAGCATAGGGGACGACCTTCGTCCTTTCTCTCTATTCTGCCGTGGTCGAGCTTTAAGTCTTAACTTCGTACCTTACAACTCAGGCAAGAACTCCTTCTTTGACTGGTCCATCTTGAACACCTTCAAGATCATGTCAAGGTATGTGCTCATTTGAAAGTATTATTAAGCATTTTGATCTATCCTTGTAGATCTTGATGCTCAATGTTCAAGTAGCTTAATCCAGGCTTTCCATTGAAAAACACTTTCAAAATAACCCTATATGCTTTCCAGAAATTCTACATCATCTCTGATCATCAATATGTCAACAACATATACTCATCAGAAATTCTATAGTGCTCCCACTCACTTCTTTGGAAATACAAGTTTCTCATAAACTTTGTATAAATCCAAAATCTTTGATCATCATCAAAGCATACATTCCAACTCCGAGATGCTCACTCCAGTCCTTAGAAGGATCGCTGGAGCTAGCATACCTTTTAGCATCCTTAGGATCGACAAAAAACTTTCTGATTGTATTACATACAACCTTTCCTCACGAAAACTGGTAAGGAAACTCGTCTTGACATCCATCTGCCAGATTTCATAAATGCAGCTAATGCTAACATGAATCCGACGGACTTTAAGCATCGCTACAAATGAGAAAATCTCATTGTAGCCAACTCCTTGAACTTGTGAAAAACTCTTCACCACAAGTCGAGCTTCACAGACGGTGAAATTTCCGTCCATGTCCATCTTCTTCTTAAAAGATCCATTTATCTCAATGGATTGCCGATCATCGGGCAAGTCCATCAAAGTCCATGCTTTGTTCTGATATATGGATACTATCTCGGATTTCATGGCTTCTAACCATTTGTCGGAATTCGGGCCCACCATTGCTTCTCCATAGCTCGTAGGTTCATTGTTGTCCAGCAACATGACTTCCAAGACAGGATTACGTACCACTCTTAAGTAGTATGTATCCTTGTCACCCCACGAGGTTTGGTAGTGACTTGTTCCGAAGTTTCATGATCAATATCATAAGCTTCCACTTCAATTGGTGTAGGTGCCACAGGAACAACTTCCTGTGCCCTGCCACACACTAGTTGAAGAGACGGTTCAATAACCTCATCAAGTCTCCACCATCCTCCCACTCAACTCTTTCGAGAGAAACCTTTCCTCGAGAAAGGACCCGATTCAAGAAACAATCCATATTGCTTTCGGATCTGAATTAGGAGGTATACCCAACTGTTTTGGGTGTCCTATGAAGATGCATTTTATCCGCTTTGGGTTCGAGCTTAATCCTGAAACTTTTTCACATAAGCAGCCCCAAACCTTTAAGAAACAACAACTTAGGTTTCTCTAAACCATAATTCATACAGTGTCATCTCATCGGAATTATGTGGTGCCCTATTTAAAGTGAATATGGTTGTCTCTAATGCCTAACCCATGAACGATAGTGGTAATTCAATAAGAGACATCATGGTACGCACCATATCCAATAGGGTGCAACTATGATGTTCGGACACACCATCACATTATGGTGTTCCAGGCGGTATTAATTGCGAAACAATTTCCACAATGTCTTAATTGTGTGCCAAAACTCATAACTCAGATATTCATCTCTATGATCATATCATAGACATTTTATCCTCTTGTCACAATGATCTTCTACTTCACTCTGAAATTACTTGAACCATTCAATAATTCAGACTTGTGTTTCATCAAGTAAATATTCTCAATATCTACTCGAATCATCTGTGAAGTAAGAACATAATGATGTTCACTGCATGCCTTAGCACTCATTGGACTGCACACATCAAAGTGTGTTACTCCCAACAAGTTGGTATCTTTTTCCATCTTACTGAAAACGAGGCTTTCAGTCATCTTGCCCATGTGGTATGATTTGCATGTCTCAAGTGATTCAAAATCAAGTGAGTCCAAACGATCCACCTGCATGGAGTTTCTTCATGCATATACACCAATAGACATGGTTCGCATGTCTCAAACTTTTCAAAACGAATGAGTCCAAAGATCCATCAACATGGAGCTTCTTCATGCGTTTTATACCATTATGACTTACATGGCAGTGCCACAAGTAAGTGGTACTATCATTACTATCTTATATCTTTTGGCATGAGAATGTGTATCACTACGATCGAGATTCAATAAACCATTCAGGTTTAATACTAATCATGATGGTAGAGGGAGCGTGCGATGTTTGATCACATCAAACTTGGAAACACTTCCAACATATATCGTCAGCTCACTTTTAGCTAGTCTCTGTTTATTCCGTAGCTCTTTATTTCGAGTTAGTAACACTTAGCAACCGAACCGGTATCTAATACCCTGGTGCTACTAGGAGTACTAGTAAAGTACACATTAACATAATGTATATCCAATATACTTCTATCGACCTTGCCAGCCTTCTTATCTACCAAGTATCTAGGGTAATCCTGCTCCAGTGGTTGTTCCCCTTATTACAGAAGCACTTAGTCTCGGGTTTGGGTTCAACCTCGGGTTTCTTCATTGGTGCAGCAGCTGATTTGCCGTTTCATGAAGTATCCCTTCTTGCCCTTGCCCTTCTTGAAACTAGTGGTTTCATCAACCATCAACAATTGATGCTCCTTCTTGATTTCTACTTTCGCGATGTCAAACAACGTGAATACCTCAAGGATCATCATCTCTATCCTTGATATGTTATAGTTCATCACGAAGCTCTAGCAGCTTGGTGGTAATGACTTTGGGGAAACATCACTATCTCATCTGGAAGATCAACTCCCACTCGATTCAAGTGATTCTTGCACTCAGACAATCTGAGCACAAGCTCAACAATTGAGCTTTTCTCCCTTAGTTTGCAGGCTAAGAAAATTGTCGGAGGTCTTATACCTCTTGACGTGGGCACGAGCCTGAAATCCCAATTTCAGCCCTCAAAACATCTCATATGTTTCGCGATGTTTCAAAAACATCTTTGGTGCCTCAATTCTAAACCGTTTAACTGAACTATCACGTAGTTATCAAAACGTGTATGTTCGATGTTCGAAACATCCACAAACGACGTTTGGGGTTCAGCACATTGAGCAGTGCATTAAGGACATAAGCTTTCTACTGTCCGCATAATCGCTACTTTCAACTTTCAACTATATTTTCTCTAGGAACATATCTAAACAGTAGAACTATAGCGTGAGCTACGACATAATTTGCAAAAGGTCTTTTGAATATGTTCAGGATAATTAAGTTCATCTTATGAACTCCCACTCAGATAGACATCCCTCTGGTCATCTAAGTGATTACATGATCCGAGTCAACTAGGCCGTGTCCGATCATCACGTGAGACGGACTAGTCATCATCGGTGAACATCTTCATGTTGATCGTATCTACTATACGACTCATGCTCGACCTTTCGGTCTCCGTGTTCCGAGGCCATGTCTGCACATGCTAGGCTCGTCAAGTTAACCCTAAGTGTTTTCGCTGTGTAAAACTGTCTTACACCCGTTGTATGTGAACGTAAGAATCCATCACACCCGATCATCACGTGGTGCTTAGAAGCGACGAACTGTAGCAACGGTGCACAGTTAGGATAGAACACTTCTTGAAATTTTGTAAGGGATCATCTTATTTACTACCATCGTCCTAAGTAAATAAGATGCATAAACATAATAAACATCACATGCAATTATATAGTTGTGACATGATATGGCCAATATCATATAGCTCCATTGATCTCCATCTTCGGGGCTCCATGATCATCTTGTCACCGGCATGACACCATGATCTCCATCATCATGATCTCCATCATCGTGTCTTCATGAAGTTGTCACGCCAATGACTACTTCTACTTCTATGACTAACGCGTTTAGCAATAAAGTAAAGTAGTTTACATGGCGTTGTTCAATGACACGCAGGTCATACAAAAAATAAAGACAACTCCTATGGCTCCTGCCGGTTGTCATACTCATCGACATGCAAGTCGTGAATCCTATTACAAGAACATGATCAATCTCATACATCACATATCATTCATCACATTCTTCTTGGCCATATCACATCACATAGCATACCCTGCAAAAACAAGTTAGACGTCCTCTAATTGTTGTTGCATGTTTTACGTGGCTGCTATGGGTTTCTAGCAAGAACGTTTCTTACCTACGCAAGACCACAACGTGATATGTCAATTGCTATTTACCCTTCATAAGGACCCTTTTCATCGAATCCGTTCCGACTAAAGTGGGAGAGACTGGCACCCGCTAGCCACCTTATGCACCAAGTGCATGTCAATCGGTGGAACCTGTCTCACGTAAGAGTACGTGTAAGGTCGGTCCGGGCCGCTTCATCCCACAATACCGTCGAAACAAGATTGGACTAGTAACGGTAAGCATATTGAACAACATCAACGCCCACAACTACTTTGTGTTCTACTCGTGCAAAGAATCTACGCAATAGACCTAGCTCATGATGCCACTGTTGGGGAACGTAGCAGAAATTCAAAAATTTCCTACGTAACACCAAGATCTATCTATGGAGAGACCAGCAACGAGTAGAAAGGGGAGTGCATCTACATACCCTTGTAGATCGCTAAGCGGAAGCGTTCAAGTGAACGGGGTTGATGGAGTCGTACTCGTCGTGATTCAGATCACCGATGATCAAGTGCCGAACGGACGGCACCTCCGCGTTCAACACACGTACAGCCCGGTGACGTCTCCCACGCCTTGATCCAGCAAGGAGAGAGGGAGAGGTTGAGGAAGACTCCATCCAGCAGCAGCACAACGGCGTGGTGGTGGTGGAGGAGCGTGGCAATCCTGCAGGGCTTCGCCAAGCACCTACGGGAGAGGAGGAGGTGTCACGGGAGGGAGGGAGGCGCCAAGGGCTCAGGTATGGATTCCCTCCCTTCCCTCCACTATATATAGGGGCAGGGGAGAGGGGGGAGGCGCAGCCTTGCCCCCTACTCCAAGAAAGGGGTGCGGCTAAGGAGGGGGGAGGAGTCCATCCTCCCCAAGGCACCTCGGAGGTGCCTTCCCCCTTTAGGACTCTTCCCTCTAGGGTTCCCTAGGCGCATGGGCCTCTTGGGGCTGGTGCCCTTGGCCCATGTAGGCCAAGGCGCACCCCCTACAGCCCATGTGGCCCCCCGGGGCAGGTGGCCCCACCCGGTGGGCCCCCGGGACCCTTCCGGTGGTCCCGGTACAATACCGATGACCCCGAAACTTGTCCCGATGGCCGAAACAGGACTTCCTATATATAAATCTTTACCTCCGGACGATTCCGGAACTCCTCGTGACGTCCGGGATCTCATCCGGGACTCCGAACAACATTCGGTAACCACATACAAGCTTCCTTTATAACCCTAGCGTCATCGAACCTTAAGTGTGTAGACCCTACGGGTTCGGGAGACATGCAGACATGACCGAGACGTTCTCCCGTCAATAACCAACAGCGGGATCTGGATACCCATGTTGGCTCCCACATGTTCCACGATGATCTCATCGGATGAACCACGATGTCAAGGACTCAATCGATCACGTATACAATTCCCTTTGTCTAGCGGTATTTTACTTGCCCGAGATTCGATCGTCGGTATACCGATACCTTGTTCAATCTCGTTACCGGCAAGTCACTTTACTCGTTCCGTAACACATCATCCCGTGATCAACTCCTTGGTCACATTGCGCATATGATGATGTCCTACCGAGTGGGCCCAGAGATACCTCTCCGTTTACACGGAGTGACAAATCCCAGTCTCGATCCGCATAAAACAATAGATACTTTCGGAGATACCTGTAGTGCACCTTTATAGTCACCCAGTTACGTTGTGACGTTTGATACACCCAAAGCACTCCTACGGTATCCAGGAGTTACACGCTCTCATGGTCAAAGGAAGAGATACTTGACATTGGCAAAGCTCTAGCAAACGAACTACACGATCTTTGTGCTATGCTTAGGATTGGGTCTTGTCCATCACATCATTCTCCTAATGATGTGATCCCGTTATCAACGACATCCAATGTCCATGGTCAGGAAACCGTAACCATCTGTTGATCAACGAGCTAGTCAACTAGAGGCTCACTAGGGACATATTGTGGTCTTATGTATTCACACGTGTATTACGATTTCCGGATAATACAGTTATAGCATGAATAAAAGACAATTATCATGAACAAGGAAATATAATAATAATACTTTTATTATTGCCTCTAGGGCATATTTCCAACACTACTCCCACCGCTGGCCAGGCCATCCCTCTACGCACCCACACCCCCTGTTATTCTGCGGTGACGGCAGCCTCACACCGCAGCCGAACGAGTGAACCCTCATACTCCTCTACGCGTGGGCATTCACTGCCGCGTCTTCACCGGCTCTGCACCGTCCCCTTCGTAGGCCTCGCCGTCGTCCACCGCCCTGGTGCTCTCTGCGCGGCGTGGTAAACGTGGTCAAGGAATGGCTTCCATCGGACGTGGACTGTACGTGGAGAGGCTGACAGCTGGGTCCACGGCCGCAACAAGGAAGTGCCTCCTTATTATGCGCAAAATAATTATTCCTCCACCTGACAGTAGTGACCCACCGGACGGGCCACCGTATTTCGCAAAAAATGTGCCTCCTGTCTGCTGGGACCCACCAGCTACATCTTCGCACGCAAGGAAGTGCGTTCGAAAAAAACGATTCACCCCCCTGACTGCTGGGACCCACCAGCTACATCTTCGCACGCAAGGAAGTGCGTCCGGGCAAAAAAACGATTCGCCCCCTTGACTGCTGGGACCCACCAGCTACATCTTCGCATGCAAGGAAGTGCGTCCGGGCAAAAAAAAAACAAAACAAAACGATTCGCCCCCCTGACTGCTGGGACCCACCAGCTACATCTTCGCATGCAAGGAAGTGCCTGACAATCGGGACCCACCTGGTCGAAGCGTACGTAGCGTTGTCATTCTGGTCGCGAACGTGTACGTACATACTGGTCGATGTAGAGGCGCGCACGTGTCGTAGTAGAGGCGCGCACGTAGCATGTACACGTACATACAGCGGCGAGGGTGCAAGAAAGAAAATACGGCCACGTATGTACATATGGGCAGGGTCTCGAACACCTACTCGTGCATACGTACGGCTAGGGCTTGTGTACATGGCTGGGTCAGAACGAAGAAACAGCATCGTCGTCGTGTTCATGGGGAGGCAACGGAATGCGTCGTGTTCATGGGGAGGCAACGGAATGTGTTGTGTTCATCGGGAGGCAACGGAACCGCGTGGGAGCCAACCGGCTGGGTCGGAACGGAATGCGTGGTCGTGTTCATCAGGGAGGGTTTGGACGGCACAGGAGATGTAAATGAGGCCTGGCGTACCACACAACAAAGGAAACGGACCTCCTACATTTGGAACGGGGTCCTGTTGATCGGGAGGGGTGTGGCGTACCGCAAAACGGAGGAAACAGACCTCCTACGGTCGAAATGGGGGTCCTGTTGATCGGGAGGGGTGTGGCGTACCGCAAAACAGAGGAAACGGACCTCCTACGGTCGAAACGGGGGTCCTGTTGATCGGGAGGGGTGTGGCGTACTGCAAAACGGACGAAACGGACTTGTGTGGGAGCGCTACGGTCGAAACGGGGGTCCTGTTCATCGGGAGGGGTGTGGCGTATCGCAAAACGGGACTCCACGGGATAATGTTCATCTCCACCATCGACCTCCTCCAGCCTCCACGGACTCCTGTTCATCTAGCTTCCACCGTGTGCTACTCCACCAGCTACTGTTCAACCACCCCTCCACCATCTACTGTTCATCCAGCCCTCCACCGTCTACTGTTCATCCAGCCCTCCACACCACGGGGTCCTGTTCAACCACCCCTCCATGGCCACCCCTCCACCGTCTACTGTTCATCCAGCACTCCACACCATGGGTTCCTGTTCATCCAGGGGCAACGCCATTGATCACTATTCATCCAACCCCCTCCCCTCCCCCCGCAACACTCACTGGTCATCCCAGAGGCAGCATCGATCGGCTTCAGTTAGTAGCAATAGCGAAGGAATCGCTCCATCGGGTTCAGTTAACAGCCATCGATTGATCGCTCGGGTTCAATAACACGTAGCCTGCAGTGCAAACGCTCGGGTTCAGTTAGAGCCCAACGCCTCGCTCGGGTTCAGTTAGAGCCAACGCCTCGCACCTGTACGAGAGAAATGCGCATTGCTTGGCCCCCGACCTCCCACCGTAACCGGCAACTCCCCAAAATTTTCCTCCCCCTTGCTTCTACCATGGTTTTTTCCGTCATGGACGGCCCAAAGAATGTCACGCAGCTGCGTCTCCGGCCTGCCCAGGACGAAAAGCCCATTTTATGTCATGATTTTTTGTCACGGAAGTAGGAGCCCACCACATCTATGATGATACCGGGTATGACAGAAAGAAATTCCTTCGGCCCAAAATTTCATGGATGTGTCTTTTTTTGTAGTGCTAGCTAGTGCGCCAGGGACTAGGTATGAGCAACTGGATGAAATGCCTCCTCAATCAAAGAAGCAGATAAGGGAAAGGAACATGATATATGATTTTCGGAAACTAGCAAAGTTTGTGAGTGGCTCTGATGCAGCACAAGCTATTGTATACAAGCATATGCGTAGAGCACGTACCGAGATCGGCCACCTGAGCAAGTCCAAGAAAAATAAAAAACCGGCTGCTGCTACGGGGCCATCAGATGATGGCAACCCTCGAGGACCTCCTCCACCTCCAGGCCCTACATGGCATGCTCCGCCACCTCCTCCCCCGCCTGGCCCAACAAGCAGTGGCCCGCATGCTCCTCCCAATGGTCCTACAGGGAGTACTCAGGGGCCTCATCATCCAGGTAATTGCCTGCCCCAACACCTCATCTAACTAGGTGTGTAACTTCAGTTGCACACATCATGGTGCCCAGTTGCACAGAACATGCTACCTAGTTGTGCATGCCATGTTAGTTCGAGCATCAAGATAAACAACTAACTTGTTTTTCCTGTTCTGGCTATAGTTGATGTCAACCCTCGAGGACCTCCTCCACCTCCAGGCCCTACACGGCATATGGTCCTCCACCTCCTCCCCCGCTTGGCTCAACAAGCAGTGCCCCGCGTGCTCCTCCCAATGGCCCTACAGGGAGTACTCAGGGGGCTCGTCATCCAGGTGATTACCTGCCACAACTCCCCAAGCAAGTAGGTGTGTGATTTCAGTTGCACACATCATGGTGCCCAGTTGCACAGAACAGGCTACCCAGTTGCACGCTCTGTTAGTTCGAGCATCAAGACAAACAACTAACTTGCTTTTTCCTGTTCTGGCTACAAGTGATTACCATCCAAGTGCCATGACGGGCCGTGCTACTACAAGTTTTCTTTTAAACTTATTTTGCACACATCAACCAGTTAGTTGCACAGCATAAGCTGTGTGGTTGCAGAGAACATTGATACGTCTCCATCGTATCTACATTTCCAAACACTTTTGCCCTTGTTTTGGACTCTAACTTGCATGATTTGAATGGAACTAACCCCGACTGATGTTGTTTTCAACAGAACTGCCATGGTGTTATTTTTGTGCAGAAATAAAAGCTCTCGGAATGACCTGAAAATCCACGGAGTAACTTTTTGGAATTAATAAAAAAATATTGGCGAAAGAATCAACGTGAGGGGGCCCACACCCTGTCCACGAGGGTGGGGGCGCCCCTCCCCCTAGGGTGCTCCCCCTGCCTCGTGGGCCCCCTGATGCTCCACCGACGTTAACCCAACTCCATATATTCACGTTTGGGGAGAAAAAAAATAGATAGAAGGATTCATCGCGTTTTACGATACGGAGCCATCGCCAAGCCCTAAACTCTCTCGGGAGGGCTGATCTGGAGTCCGTTCGGGGCTCCGAAGAGGGGGATCCGTCGCCATCGTCATCTCCAATGTATCTGTAATTTTTGATTGTTCCATGCTATTATATTACCTCTTTTGGATGTTTATGGGCTATATTTTACACAATTATATCATTTTTGGGACTAACCTACTAACCGGAGGCCCAACCCATATTGTTGTTTTATTGCCTGTTTCAGTATTTTGAAGAAAACGAATATCAAACGGAGTCTAAACGGAATGAAACCTTCGGCGGCGTGATTTTTGGAACGAACGTGACCCAGGAAACTTGGAGTGCAAGCCAGGAGAGCATCGAGGAAGCCACAAGATAGGGGGCGCGCCCACCCCCCTGGGCGTGCCCTCCACTCTCGTGGGCCCCTCGAGGCTCCCCCGACCGACTTCTTTTGCCTATATAAGTCCACATACCCTAAAACCATCGAATATCATCGCAAGCCTCTGTAGCCACCAAAAACCTCTTGGGAGCCCGTTCCGGCACCCTGCCGGAGGGGGAACCCATCACCGGTGGCCATCTTCATCATCCCGGCGCTCTCCATGACGAGGAGGGAGTAGTTCACCCTCGGGGCTGAGGGTATGTACCAGTAGCTATGTGTACTATATTAGTCTTTGCTTTTTAGTTTACCACATTCATCCTTGCTGTACAGACCTTTTGGGAGAAGCCCACTTGATTAGAATTTGCTAGAATACTCTATGTGCTTCACTTATATCTTTTGAGCTTGATAGTTTTTGCTCTAGTGCTTCACTTATATCTTTTAGAGCGCGGAGGTGGCTTAATTTTGAAGAAATTGCTAGTCTCTCGTGCTTCACTTATATTATTTTGAGAGTCTTTTAGAACAGCATGGTATTTGATATGGTTACAAATTGGTCCTAGAATGATGGGCATCCAAGTTGGGTATAATAAAAACTATCATAGAGAGTGAATTGGATGCTATGATCAATTTGATGCTTGATAATTTTTTTGAGATATAAAGGTAGTAATGTTAGGGTCATGCTAGTGGGTAATTATGAAATTGACAAATACTTGTGTTGAAGTTTGCAAGTCCCGTAGCATGCACGTATGGTAAAAGTTGTGTGACAAATTTGTTGCATGAGGTGCTCTTTTGATTGTCTTCCTTATGAGTGGCAGTCGGGGACGAGCGATGGTCTTTTCCTACCAATCTATCCCTCTAGGGGCATGCGTAGTAGTACTTTGCTTCGAGGGCTAAGTAGACTTTTGCAATAAGTATATGAGTTCTTTATGACTAATGAGAGTCCATGGATATACACACACTCACCCTTCCACTTTGCTAGCCTCTATTATACCGTGCAACTTTCGCCGGTATCATGCACCCAATATTTACCTTCCTCAAAACAGCCACCATACCTACCTATTATGGCATTTCCATAGCCATTCCGAGATATATTGCCATGCAACTTTCCACTGTTCCGTTTATTATGACACGTTCCATCATTGTCATATTGCTCTCTGCATGATCATGTAGTTGACATCGTATTTGTGGCAAGGCCACCTTCATATTTTTCATACATGTCGCTCTTGATTCATTGCATATCCCGGTACACCGCCGGAGGCATTCATATAGAGTCATATCTTGTTCTAGCTTTGAGTTGTAATTCTTGAGTTGTAAATCAATAAAAGTGTGATGATCTTCATTATTAGAGCATTGTCTCAGTGAGGAAAGGATGATGAAGACTATGATTCCCCCACAAGTCGGGATGAGACTTCGGACTTTACAAAAAGAAAAAAAAAAGAAAAAAAGAGAAAGGACAAAAAGGAAAAAAGAAAGGCCAAAGAAAAGAAAAAAAAGGAAGAAAAGAAAAAAAGAGAGAAAAGAAAAAAAGAGAGAAAAAAATAATATGAGAGAAAAAGAGAGAAGGGAGAATGCTACTATCTCTTTTTCCACACTTGTGCTTCAAAGTAGCACCATGATCTTCATGATAGAGAGTCTCCTATGTTGTCACTTTCATATACTAAGTGGGACTTTTTCATTATAAAACTTGGCTTGTATATTCCAATGATGGGCTTCCTCAAAATGCCCTAGGTCTTCGTGAGCAAGCGAGTTGGATGCACCCCCACTTAGTTTCTTTTGTTGAGCTTTCATATATTTATAGCTCTAGTGCATCCGTTGCATGGCAATCCCTACTCACTCGCATTGATATCTATTGATGGGTATCTCCATAGCCCGTTAATACGCCTAGTTGATGTGAGACTATCTTCTCCCTCTTTTTGTCCTCACAACCACCACCTTATAATACCATAGTGCTATGTCCATGGCTTGCGCTCATGTATTGCGTAAGAGTTGAAAAGCTGAAGCGCGTTAAAAAGTATGAACCAATTGCTCGGCTTGTCATCGGGGTTGTTCATGATGGGAGTATTTTGCGTAATGAAAATGAAGCATGGCCTAACTATATGATTTTGTAGGGATAAGCTTTCTTTGGCTATGCTATTTTGATAGGACATGATTATTTGTTAGTATGCTTTTAAGCATTATTATTTTTATGTTTTATAAGCTTTTATCTTGAATCATTTGGATCTAAACATTCATGCCACAATAAAGAAAATTACATTGAGAATTATGCTAGGTAGCATTCCACATCAGAAATTCTGTTTTTATCACTTACCTACTCGAGGACGAGCAGGAATTAAGCTTGGGGATGCTTGATACGTCTCCAACATATCTATAATTTTTTATTGTTCCATGCTATTATATTACCCCTTTTGGATGTTTATGGGCTTTATTTTACACGATTATATCATTTTGGGACTAACCTACTAACCGGAGGCCCAGCCCATATTGTTGTTTTATTGCTTGTTTCAGTATTTCAAAGAAAAGGAATATCAAACGGAGTCCAAACAGAATGAAACCTTCGGCAGCGTGATTTTTGGAACGAACGTGACCCAGGAAACTTGGAGTGCAAGCCAGAGGAGCATCGAGGAAGCCACGAGATAGGGGTGCGCCCACCCCCCTGGGCGGGCCCTCCACTCTCGTGGGCCCCTCGAGGCTCCCCCAACCGACTTCTTTTGCCTATATAAGTCCACATACCCTAAAACCATCGAATATCAAGATAGATCGGGAGTTCCGCCGCCGCAAGCCTCTGTAGCCACCAAAAACCTCTCGGGAGCCCGTTCCGGCACCCTGTCGAAGGGGGAACCCATCACCGGTGGCCATCTTCATCATCCCGGCGCTCTCCATGACGAGGAGGGAGTAGTTCACCCTCGGTCTGAGGGTATGTACCAGTAGCTATGTGTTGGATCTTTCTCTCTCGTGTTCTCTCTATGGCACGATCTTGATGTATCGCGATCTTTGCTATTATAGTTGGATCTTATGATGTTTCTCCCCCTCTACTCTCTTGTGATGAATTGAGTTTTCCTCTTGAAGATATCTTATCAGATTGAGTCTTTAAGGATTTCAGAACACTTGATATATGTCTTGCCGTGTTTATCTGTCGTGATAATGGGATATCACGTGCCACTTGATGTATGTTTTGGTAATCAACTTGCGGGTTCCGCCCATGAACCTATGCATAGGGGTTGGCACACGTTTTCATCTTGACTCTCCGGTAGAAACTTTGGGGCACTCTTTGAAGTACTTTGTGTTGGTTGAATAGATGAATCTGAGATTGTGTGATGCATATCGTATAATCATGCCCATGGATACTTGAGGTAAAAATGGAGTATCTAGTTGACATTAGGGTTTTGGTTGATTTGTGTTAAGGTGTTATTCTAGTACAAACTCTTGAATAGATTGATCCGAAAGAATAACTTTGAGGTGGTTTCGTACCCTACCATAATCTCTTCATTTGTTCTCCGCTATTAGTGGCTTTGGAGTGACTCTTTGTTGCATGTTGAGGGATTGTTATATGATCTATCTATGTTATTATTGTTGAGAGAACTTGCACTAGTGAAAGTATGAACCCTATGCCTTGTTTCCTACCATTGCAATGCCGTTTACGCTCACTTTTATCATTAGTTACCTTGCTGTTTTTATATTTTCAGATTACAAAAACCTATATCTATTATCCATATATACTTGTATCACCATCTCTTCGCCAAACTAGTGCACCTATACAATTTACCATTGTATTGGGTGTGTTGGGGACACAAGAGACTCTTTGTTATTTGGTTGCAGGGTTGTTTGAGAGAGACCATCTTCATCCTACGCCTCCCACGGATTGATAAACCTTAGGTCATCCACTTGAGGGAAATTTGCTACTGTCCTACAAACCTCTGCACTTGGAGGCCCAACAATGTCTACAAGAAGAAGGTTGCGTAGTAGACATCAGGACCCTGCTGCCACGGGAGGGTAGGACAAAAGATGTCATGCAAGTTCTTTTCCATAAGCATGTATGACTATATTCGGAATACATTCCTACATTACATTGATGAACTGGAGCTAGTTCTGTGTCGCCCTATGTTATAACTATTACATGAGGAATCGCATCCGACATAATTATCCATCACTGATCTAATGCCTACGAGCTTTTCACATATTGCTCTTTGCTTAGTTACTTTACCGTAGCCACTATTACAATTACTACAAAACTGCTACTGTTACTTTTGCTACCGTTACTTCCATACTACTTTGCTACTAAATACTTTGTTGCAGATATTAAGTTATCCAGGTGTGCTTGAATTGAGAACTCAACTGCTAATACTTGAGAATATTCTTTGGCTCCCCTTGTGTCGAATCAATAAATTTGGGTTGAATACTCTACCCTCGAAAACTGTTGCGATCCCCTATACTTGTGGGTTATCAAGACTATTTTCTGGGGCCGTTGCCGGGGAGCATAGATCTATTCTTTGAGTCACTTGGGATTTATATCTGCTGATCACTATGAAAAACTTGAAAGACAAAAGAACTAAGATTTTTCCCTCAACTACGAGGGGAGGTAAGGAACTGCCATCTAGCTCTGCACTTGATTCTCCTTCTGTTTTGAGTAAGCTTGCGACACCTAAACATGCTTCTGCTATTAATTCTGATATGTCGCATGTTATTGATGATGCCACTTCTTCTATGTGTGATACTTATGATGAAACTACTTCTATGCTTGATACTACTGTGCCATTAGGTGAATTTCTCGATGAACACCTTGCTAGGGCTAGAGAGAATGAAATTATTGAAACTGATAATATTGATGAAAGTGATGATGAAGATTCTCCCCCTAAATATGAATTGCCTATTGTGCCTGAGGGTTATGTTATGGATGAAGAAACTGCTAGATATTTTCTTGCTTGCAATGATAGATCTGATCTTAAGAAGTTATTAGCTAAGCCGAAACAAAAGTCTCTGAATGCTAGAATGAAATGTGACCCTGCTTTTCCTACTTCACCTATATGTGTTACTGATAAGGATTATGATTTCTCTGTTGATCCTGAGATAATTACTTTGGTTGAATCTGATCCTTTTTATGGCTATGAATCTGAAACTGTTGTGGCACATCTTACTAAATTGAATGATATAGCCACCCTATTCACTAATGATGAGAAAACTCGCTACTATTATATCCTTAAGATATTTTCATTCTCATTAAAGGGTGATGCTAAAACGTGGTTTAATTCTCTTGATCTTGGTTGTGTGTGTAGTCCCCAGGATATGATTTATTACTTCTCTGCTAAATAGTTCCCTGCTCATAAGAAACAAGCTGCTTTAAGGGAAATATATAATTTTGTGCAAATTGAAGAAGAGAGTCTCCCACAAGCTTAGGGGAGGCTTCTCCAATTACTTAATGATTTGCCTGATCATCCTCTCAAGAAAAATGAAATACTTGATATCTTTTATAATGGACTAACCGATGCTTCCAGAGACCACCTGGATAGTTGTGTTGGTTATGTTTTCAGGGAAAGAACTGTTGATCAAGTTGAATTGCTATTGAATAATATGTTGACTAATGAAAACAATTGGACACTTCCTGAACCAACTCCTAAGCCAACTCTAAAGAAAATAGGTGTTCTATTTTTTGTCCTGAAGATATGCAAGAGGCAAAGAAATGTATGAAAGAAAAAGGTATTAAAGCTGAAGATGTTAAGAATTTACCTCCTGTTGAAGAAATACATGGCCTTAATATACCACCTATTTAAGAAATACATGGTCTTGATAACACGACATAGGTAGTAAAGGTAAATTCTCTCTATAGATATGATAAAGTTGAAAACCGGTCTACTAAGTTTGCTAGCCAATGCTTGGATGAGTTTGATGACTTTATGGCTAAACAGGAAAACTTCAATGCTTATGTTGGTAGACAATTGAAAAGTAATGCTTATATGGTTGGACATTTGAGTGATTATATGTCTAGAGTTAAGAATGAGCTTAAACTTATTAGTAAATATGCTTCCATGGTTACCACTCAAGTAGAACAAGTGCTTAAGGATCAGAATGATTTGCTCAATGACTTAAATGATAAGAAAAATGATAATGTTGTTAGAGTTATGACTAGAGGGGGTAAAATGATTCAGGAACCTTTGTATCCTGAGGGCCACCCTAAGAGAATTGAGCAAGATTCTCAGAGAAATAATGTTGTTGCACCTAGTCCTTCTAAGAAGAAGAAGAAAAATGATAGGACTTTGCATGATTCTAGTGAACCTGTTGTAGACACACCTAAGAATCCCAATGATATTTCTATTTCTGATGCTGAAACACAATCCGGTGATGAATATGAACCTAGTGATAATGTTAATGATAATGTTCATGTTGATGCTCAACCTAGCAATAATAATGATGTAGAGATTGAACCTGCTGTTGATCTTGATAACCCACAATCAAAGAATCAACGTTATGATAAGAGAGACTTCATTGCTAGGAAGAATGGTAAAGAAAGAGAACCATGGTTTCAGAAGCCCATGCCTTTTCCTCCTAAACCATCCAAGAAAAAGGATGATGAGGATTTTGAGCGCTTTGCTGAAATGATTAGACCTATCTTTTTGCGTATGTGTTTGACTGATATGCTTAAAATGAATCCTTATGCTAAGTACATGAAAGATATTGTTATAAATAAAAGAAAGATACCGGAAGTTGAAATTTCCACCATGCTTGCTAATTGTACTTTTAAGGGTGGAATACCTGAAAAACTAGGAGATCCAGGAGTACCAACTATACCATGATCCATTAAAAGAAACCATGTTAAAACTGCTTTATGTGATCTTGGAGCCGATGTTAGTGTTATGCCTCTCTCTTTATATCGTAGACTTGAATTGAATAAGTTGACACCTACTGAAATATCTTTGAAAATGGCTGATAAATCAATCGCTATACCTGTCGGTATTTGTGAGGATGTGCCTGTTGTGGTTGCAAACATTACTATCTTAACGGACTTTGTTATTCTTGATATTCCCAAGGACGATAGTATGTCAATTATCCTTGGTAGACCCTTTTTGAATACTGCAGGGGCTGTTATTGATTGCAACAAAGGCAATGTCACTTGATACGTCTCCAACGTATCTATAATTTTTGATTGTTCCATGCTATTATATTACCCGTTTTGGATGTTTATGGGCTTTACTTTACACTTTTATATCATTTTTGGGACTAACCTACTAACCGGAGGCCCATCCCGAATTGCTGGGTTTTTTTTGCCTATTTCAGTGTTTTGAAGAAAAGGAATATCAAACAGAGTCCAAACAGGATGAAACCTCTGGAAGCAATCTTTTAGGAACAAATGCAAACCAGGAGACTTCGAGTGGACGTCAAGAAGTAAACGAGGCGGCCACGAGGGTGCCCGACGCGCCCTAGGGGGGTGGGCGCGCCCCCCACCCTCGTGGGCCCCTCGTGGCTCCATCGATCTACTTCTTCCTGCTATATATATCCATGTACCCTGAGTACATCCAGGAGCACCACGAAAACCTAATTCCACCGCCGCAACCTGCTGTATCCGCGAGATCCCATCTTGGAGCCTTCGCCAGCGCTCCGCCGGAGGGGGAATCGACCATGGAGGGCCTCTACATCATCACCAAGGCCTCTCCGATGAGTTGTGAGTAGTTTACCACAGACCTTTGGGTCCATAGTTATTAGCTAGATGGCTTCTTCTCTCTCTTTGAATCTCAATACAAAGTCTTCCTCGATCTTCTTGGAGATCTGTTCGATGTAACTCTTTTTGCGGTGTGTTTGTCGAGATCCGATGAATTGTGGGTTTATGATCAAGTTTATCTATGAGAAAATATTTGAATCTCCTCTGAATTCTTTTATGTGTGATTGGTTATCTTTCCAAGTCTCTTCGAATTATCAGTTTGGTTTGGCCTACTAGATTGATCTTTCTTGCAATGGGAGAAGTGCTTAGCTCTGGGTTCAATCTTGCGGTGTCCTTTCCCAGTGACAACAGGGGCAGCAAGGCACGTATTGTATTGTTGCCATCGAGGATAAAAATATGGGGTTTATATCATATTTCTTGAGTTTATCCCTCTACATCATGTCATATTTCTTAATGCGTTACTCTGTTCTTATGAACTTAATACTCTAGATGTAGGCAGGAGTCGGTCGATGTGTGGAGTAATAGCAGTAGATGCAGAATCGTTTCGGTCTACTTGTTGTGCACGTGATGCCTATATACATGATCATGCCTAGATAATCTCATAACTATGCACTTTTCTATCAATTGCTCGACAGTAATTTGTTCACCCACCATAATACTTATGCTATCTTGAGAGAAGCCACTAGTGAAACCTATGGCCCCCGGGTCTATCTTTTATCATATAAGTTTTCCATCTATCTTTATTTTTCAATCTTTACTTTCCAATCTATATCATAAAAATACCAAAAATATTTATCTTATCTTATTATCTCTATCAGATCTCACTTTCGCAAGTTACTGTGAAGGGATTGACGAGCCCTTTATCGCGTTGGTTGCGAGGTTCTTGTTTGTTTGTGTAGGTACGAGTGACTTTTGAGGAGCCTCCTACTGGATTGATACCTTGGTTCTCAAAACTGAGGGAAATACTTACGCTACTTTGTTGCATTACCCTTTTCTCTTCAAGGGAAAACCAATGCAGTGCTCAAGAGGTAGCAAGAAGGATTTCTGGCGCCGTTGCCGGGGAGGTCTTCGCACAAGTCAATACATATCAAGTACCCATCACAAACTAATTTCCCTCGCATTACATTATTTGCCATTTGCCTCTCGTTTTCCTCTCCCCCACTTCACCCTTGTCGTTTTATTCGCCCTTCTTCTGTTCGTCTTTTCGTTTACTTTGATGTCTTACTTGGCTCGTTTGCTCTTTTGGTTGGAATAGTTGTTTATTCATTGCTAAACAGAGAACCTAAGAAATATGGATCCTCATCCACTTGCTAATCTTTTTAAGAGATCCAATTATGATGAACCTATTGCTAGTGAGTTGAGTGCACTAGATTATCTTTATGAGGTTTTGCTTGAAATCCGTGAATCTGAAAATTGTGATGGAGTGCTTTATGAAAAGATCCACGATAGCTCCTTGAATAAAAAGCATGATTGCAATGATTTTATTATAAATTCTATTGATGTCAATTGTGCTAATAATATGCAAAACTCTAAGCTTGGGGATGCTAATTTTGCTACTATTTGTTGCAATGATCATGATTGGGGTGACTTTTCTTATGATCATGAAAATTTATTTAAGCCCCATGATGAATATGAGATTGATAATAGTGTTTTCAATAATATTGAAAGTGGGTTTGGAAGAGCGTCAACTTTATATCCCACATATTTGGAGAATGTTCAATCTTATGGTATTTTCGATAAAAGTGGGTTTGGAGAGGTCATGACTTTAGTTAATGATAATCCCACTATTTTGGAAGAGTGTCAACTTCACATGCATGTGGATCATGTTGAGAATATGTTATATGATAGCTATTTTGTTGAATTTGCCTATGATCCTACATGTAATTATTATGAGAGAGGAAAATATGGTCGTAGAAATTTTTGTCTTACTAAATTACCTCTCATCATGTTGAGATTGCTATCGTCTCTTTCTTCTTCCTTGCATATGCTAATTTTTGCTTGCCTTGCAAATTTGTTTGCTTATAATATGACTATGCATAGGAAGTATGTTAGAATTAGATGTGTTTGTCACGTGTTTCATTATGCTCTCTTTGCACTTCAATTCTTGTCTTTCATGTGAGCATCATTAAAATTATCAATGCCTAGCTAAAAGGCTTTAAAGAAAAGCGCTTGTTGGGAGACAACCCAATATTTTTCCTTGCTGTTATTCAATAAATAATTCATCTAGATTCTGTTTAGATGTGATTGTATGTTTTAATTAGTGTTTGTCCCAAGTACAACCTATAGGATAACCTATGGTGATAGTTAATTTGATTCTGCTGAAAAACAGAAACTTTTGCACGCACGAGAATAATTTTAGTAAATCACAGAAACGTGCTTTTGCGTTGATTCGTTTTGCAGTAGATAAATAGACAAATTTCCCAGGACTTCCTATTTTGGTAGAATATTTAAAGTTCCAGAAGTATTCTAAAGTTACTGATTTCTACAGACTGTTCTCTTTTTGAAGATTCTGTTTTTCGTGCGTTGTTTGCTTATTTTGATGAATCTATGGCTATTATCGGGGGGTATGAAGCATAGAGAAGTTGGAATATAGTAGGTTTAACACCAATATAAATAAATAATGAGTTCATTACACTACCTTATGTGGTGGTTTTTCTTTCTTGCACTAACGGAGCTTATGAGATTTCCTGTTGAGTTTTGTGTTGTGAAGATTTCATGTTTTGGGTAAAGATTTGATGGACTATGGAATAAGGAGTGGCAAGAACCCAAGCTTGGGGATGCCAATGGAACCCCAAGATATTCAAAGACAACCAAAAGCCTAAGCTTGGGGATGCCCCGGAAGGCATCCCCTCTTTCATCTTCGTTTATCGGTAACTTTACTTGGAGCTATATTTTTATTCACCACATGATATGTGTTTTGCTTGGAGCGTCTTTTATGATATGAGTCTTTGCTTTTTAGTTTACCACAATCATCCTTGCTGTACACACCTTTTGGGAGAGACACACATGATTTGGAAATTTATTAGGATATTCTATGTGCTTCACTTATATCTTTTGAGCTAGATAATTTTTGCTCTAGTGCTTCACTTATATCTTTTTAGAGCACGGCGGTGGCTTAATTTTGTAGAAATTATTGATCTCTCATGCTTCACTTATATTATTTTTAGAGTCTTTTAGAAAAGCATGGTATTTTCTATGGTTATAAAATTGGTCCTAGAATGGTGGGCATCCAAGTTGGGTATAATAAAAACTATCATAGAAAGTGAATTGGATGCCATGATCAATTTGATGCTTGATAATTGTTTTGAGATATGAGGATGGTGATATTAGAGTCATGGTAATTAAGTAGTCGTGAATTTGAGGAATACTTGTGTTGAAGTTAGTGATTCCCGTAGGATGCACGTATGGTGAACCGCTTTGTGATGAAGTTGGAGCATAATTTATTTATTTATTGTCTTCCTTATGAGTGGCGCTCGGGGACGAGCGATGATCTTTTCCTACCAATCTATCCCCCTAGGAGCATGCGCGTAGTACTTTGTTTCAATGACTTGTAGATTTTTGCAATAAGCATATGAGTTCTTTATGACTAATGTTGAGTCCAAGGATTATACGCACTCTCACCCTTCCACCATTGTTAGCCTCTCTTGTGCCGCTCAACTTTCGCCGGTACCATACACCCACCATATACCTTCCTCAAAACAGCCACCATACCTACCTATTATGGCATTTCCATAGCCATTCCGAAATATATTGCCGTGCAACTTTCCACCGTTCTATTTATTATGACACGCTCCATCATTGTCATACTGCTTTTGCATGATCATGTAGTTGACATCGTATTTGTGGCAAAGCCACCTTATAATTCTTCCATACATGTCACTCTTGATTCATTGCATATCCCGGTACACCGCCGGAGGCATCCACATAGAGTCATATTTTGTTCTAAGTATCGATTTGTAATCTTGAGTTGTAAGTAAATAAAAGTGTGATGATCTTCATTATTAGAGCATTGTCCCAAGTGAGGAAAGGATGATGGAGACTAATTCCCCCACAAGTAGAGATGAGACTTTGGACTTTATAAAAAAAGAGAAAGGCCATAAAAAGGAGAAAGGCCATAAAAAATGAGAAAGGCCAAATAAAAAAATGAGAGAAAAAGAGAGAAGGGACAAAGCTACTATCCTTTTACCACACTTGTGCTTCAAAGTAGCACCATGATCTTCATGATAGAGAGTCTCCTATGTTGTCACTTTCATATACTAGTGGGATTTTTTCATTATAGAACTTGGCTTGTATATTCCAATGATGGGATTGCTCAAAATGCCCTAGGTCTTCGTGAGCAAGCAAGTTGGATGCACAGCCACTTAGTTTCTTTTGTTGATCTTTCATACACTTATAGATCTAGTGCATCTGTTGCATAGCAATCCCTACTCACTCACATTGATATCTATTAATGGGCATCTCCATAGCCCGTTGATACGCCTAGTTGATGTGAGACTATTTTCTCCTTTTTTGTCTTCTCCACAACCACCATTCTATTCCACATATAGTGTTATATCCATGGCTCACGCTCATGTATTGCGTGAAAGTTGAAAAAGTTTGAGAATACTAAAGTATGAAACAATTGCTTGGCTTATCATCGGGGTTGTGCATGATTAAATACTTTGTGTGATGAAGATAGAGCATAGCCAGACTATATGATTTTGTAGGGATAGCTTTCTTTAGCCATGTTATTTTGAGAAGACATGATTGCTTTGTTAGTATGCTTGAAGTATTATTGTTTTCATGTCAATATGAACTTTTATTTTGAATCCTTTGGATCTGAACATTCATGCCACAATAAAGAAAATTACATTGAGAATTATGCTAGGTAGCATTCCACATCAAAAATTCTGTTTTTATCATTTACCTACTCAGGGATGAGCAGGAATTAAGCTTGGGGGTGCTTGATATGTCTCCAACGTATCTATAATTTTTGATTTTTCCATGCTATTATATTGCCCGTTTTGGATGTTTATGGGCTTTACTTTATACTTTTATATCATTTTTGGGACTAACCTACTAACTGGAGGCCTAGCCCGAATTGCTGTTTTTTTTGCCTATTTCAGTGTTTCGAAGAAAAGGAATATCAAACGGAGTCCAAACGGGATGAAACCTTCAGGAGTGATCTTTCTGGAACAAATGCAAACCAGGAGACTTGGAGTGGACGTCAAGAAGTAAACGAGGCAGCCACGAGGGTGCCCGGCGCGCCCTAGGGGGGTGAGCGCGCCCCCCACCCTTATGGGCCCCTCGTGGCTCCACCAACCTACTTCTTCCTCCTATAATATCCACGTACCCCGAGAACATCTAGGAGCACCACAAAAACCTAATTCCAGCGCCGCAACTTTCTGTATCCATGAGATCCCATCTTGGAGCCTTCGTCGGTGCTCCGCCGGAGGGGGAATCGACCACGGAGGGCCTCTACATCATCACCAAGGCCTCTCCAATGAGTTGTGTAGTTTACCACAGACCTTCAGATCCATGGTTATTAGCTAGATGGCTTATTCTCTCTCTTTGAATCTCAATACAAAGTTTTCCTCGATCTTCTTGGAGATCTATTCGATGTAACTCTTTTTGCAGTGTGTTTGTTGAGATCCGATGAATTGTGGGTTTATGATCAAGTTTATCTATGAGAAATATTTGAATCTCCTCTGAATTCTTTTATGTGTGATTGGTTATCTTTGCAAGTCTCTTCGAATTATCAGTTTGGTTTGGCCTACTAGATTGATCTTTCCTGCAATGGGAGAAGTTCTTAGCTCTGGGTTCAATCTTGCGGTGTCCTTTCCCAGTGACAGCAGGGGCAGCAAGGCACGTATTGTATTGTTGCCATCGAGGATAAAAAGATGGGGTTTATATCATATTGCTTGAGTTTATCCCTCTACATCATGTCATCTTTCTTAATGTGTTACTCTGTTCTGATGAACTTAATACTCTAGATGCAGGCAGGAGTCGGTCGATGTGTGGAGTAATAGTAGTAGATGCAGAATTGTTTCGGTCTACTTGTTGCGGACGTGATGCCTATATACATGATCATGCCTAGATAAGCTCATAACTATGCACTTTTCTATCAATTGCTCGACAGTAATTTGTTCATCCACCGTAATACTTATGCCATTTTGAGAGAAGCCACTAGTGAAACCTATGGCCCCCGGGTCTATCTTTTATCATATAAGTTTTCCATCTATCTTTATTTTGCAATCTTTACTTGCCAATCTATATCATAAAAATACCAAAAATATTTATCTTATCTTATTATCTCTATCAGATCTCACTTTCGCAAGTTACCGTGAAGGGATTGACAACCCCTTTATTGCATTGGTTGCGAGGTTCTTGTTTGTTTGTGTAGGTACGAGGGACTTTTGAGGAGCCTCCTACTGGATTGATACCTTGGTTCTCAAAACTGAGGGAAATACTTACGCTACTTTGCTACATCACCCTTTCCTCTTCAAGGGAAAACCAACACAGTGCTCAAGAGGTAGCATCACTTTCATGTTAATGGTAATGAGCATACGGTACACTTTCTGAGGAAACAACCTCAAGTTCACAATATCAATTCTATTGGAAAAACACCAACTATTACTATTGGAGGTTTTGAATTTCCTTTTCCTAGTGTCAAGAAGAAATATGATATTATTATTATTGGGAATGTACATATCCCTAGTGTGATTCTAAATTTCTCCGGTTTTATGCGATTCGGAATGAGTTTGTTAACAAGACTTGATCAACCTTGTTAGTGGATTCCTTTTGATGAGCATGAGATGGATGAAGTTAGAAAGCACAACCTTTTGTACCCTCTTTTTACTTTCTGTTATTTATATTAAATAAAGCAAAAGTAATATTTCTCTGTCTGTTTTCTGAATTATCTGTGCAATAAAAAAATACCCCAAAAATAAAAGTTCTCCAAATGCCCTGAAAATTAAATATGATTTTTTCTAGAATATTTGAGAATATCTGGCACTGAGAACACATCAGAGGGGGAAAGCACCTGGCCACGAGGGTCCAGGGCGTGCCCACGCCCCTGGGGCGCGCCCCCTGCCTCGTGGACCCATGGTGGCCCCCCTCCACTTATTGCTGCACCCACACTCTTCCTCTTCCTCCCAAAAAAATCACCAACCAGCTCAAGCATGAATTCTAGCTCATCTTGCTGCCATTTTCGATCTCCTTGCTCAAAGCTCCACTCACAAAACTGCTTTGGGGGATTGTTCTTTGGTATGTGACTCCTCCAATGGTCTAATTAGTTTTTGTTCTAGAGCTTTATTCATTGCAATTTTTTGCTGCCTAGGTGACCCTGTTCTTGAGCTTGCATATCAAATTTATATGGTACCAAGTAGTTCTAATGCATGATATAGCCTCTAGGCACTTATGGGAGTAGTTGCTATCAATTTTGTTGAGTTTGACTCATTTTTATTTTGAGCTACTAAAATTTTCAGAGGAAGAAATATGTCTAGGAAAATGTACCAAGGCGGTTCTTCAAGGAAGCAAGGACCCAGGCTCGCAATGCGTGAGCAGGACGATGAACCACCGAGGGAAACTGAAGTGCGGACTTGTGAATGGCCGTCATAGGAGTTTATGGTCAAAGCAGGCATTAAGGATGAATTTGATGCGTATGTGCGTAATGCCGATCTTGAGGACTTCATGTCAGATAAGTGCTCCCAACACTACTACCTTACTAACTCCTTTGTGAGAAGGTTCAAATTCACGTCTACACGCAATACTCACACTGTCTTATTTGATCTTTATGATAAATCATATACCATGGACCTAGAAGATTTTAATACTGCTTGCAAACTCCCGCAGTGGGGCAATGTCAATGAACCTCGTAAATCTGAATATAAAGACTTTCTTGCTAGTATCATTGTGGGTGAATCCAGAGAAATCACACAAGCTACCATAGGGAGCATTCATTTTCCCGCTAAACATTATTTTTCTCTCTTCATAGGTAGATGCATTAACGGTAAAGATGAAGCTTGTCACATGTGTGTTCTAGATCTTAGTGTTCTCAACAGTGTTGTATTAGGTGATGAACAATATAACTTAGAGGCTATTGTTGCACGTAGGCTACATGTTAATGGTACATGTGGAGATTTGTTTGGTGGGATTTATGCAACTCGTGTAGCTAATTATCTTGGTATATACATGAAAGTGACACGGAGTTGCCTTCTGCTTATCTAGATTATAATGCCATGGTTAGCCATCAGTTTCTAGAGATGAATGAACAGTTCCTCCAGTACCGACTAATCTTTGACAGGCATCGCACTTTCCATATTGCTCTCCCTACTCCTGGTTTCTTTGACTTTTAGGCAAAAATGAGATACTTTATAACCAGGGAGGAGGCGAACAAGTACGAGAGGAGGACGGAGGCAGCTCGCCTCTAAGCTGCAGCTCAGGAAGCAGTAGCTGCTGCATCTCGGTACAACCCCAACTACAACTATAATCCATGGGCATAGACCAACTTAGGCCAAAAGGCTAAGCTTGGGGGAGTACGTATTTCTCACCGACTCTACATTCATGTTCACACACTCATTCTAGTTGTCGGTGCTCATACTTTTTCATTGTACTATCCATGCTAGTTTCTTTTCTTTTTCTCGCTTTCTTCTTGCGTGTTTGAATAACCTTAAGAAAAACCAAAAAAATAGTTATAGCATTTAGCTAGTTTACTTTCCATGCTTGTAGTTGTAATTAAAATAAAAAACAAAAATATTTCTCATTCTTCTTTTGCTTGTTGGGAGCTTTCCCGTGTAAATAGTTTTATTTCTTTTCTTTCCTTTGGGGGTCGAGAGGAGAAGACCATGATGAAAATGTTGAGTGGCTCTCATATGCATTATTGTTGATTTAACCAAGAGCCCATATTACCTTGTCTTCTCCCTTGAATTGAATGCTTGCAAATTCCAGCTTAGTCCAATGCACGTGCACTATTATTATTATCCACACCATCCGGTTGTGCAAGTGAAAGGCAATAATGACGATATATGATGGACTGATTGAGATGAGAGAAGCTGGTATGAACTCGACCTATCTTGTTTTTGTAAATATGATTAGTTCATCGTTCCTGATTCAGCCTATTATGAATAAACATGCTTGCAATGACAATTAGAGATTATAGTTGCTTATTGTTGGGGAACCTAGTAATTTCAAAAACAAATCCTACGCACATGCAAGATCATGGTGATGCATAGCAACGAGAGGGGAGAGTATTGTCCATGTACCCTCGTAGACCGAAAGAGGAAGCGTTAGAACAACGCGGTTGATGTAGTCGTACGTCTTCACGGCCCGACCGATCAAGCACCGAAACTACGGCACCTCCGAGTTCTAGCACACGTTCAGCTCGATGACGTCCCTCGAACTCCGATCCAGCCGAGTGTCGAGGGAGAGTTCCGTCAGCATGACGGCGTGGTGACGATCTTGATGTTCTACCGTCGCAGGGCTTCGCCTAAGCACCGCTACGATATTATCGAGGTGGACTACGGTGGAGGGGGCACCGCACATGGCTAAGAGATCCAAGGGATCAATTGTTGTTGTTTCTAGAGGTGCCCCCTTGGCCCCGTATATAAAGGAGCCAGGGGGAGGGGGTCGGCCGGCCAGGAGGGGCGGGCCAGGAGGAGTCCTCCTCCCACTGGGAGTAGGACTCCCCCCCCCCCCTTCCTTGTTGGAGTAGGAGAGAAGGAAAGAGGGGGAGAGGAGGAAGGAAAAGGGGGCGGCACCCCTTGTCCAATTCGGACCAGAGGGGGGCAGCGCGCCTCCTTCCTTTCGGGCTCTCTCCTCTATTCCCGTATGGCCCAATAAGGCCCATATACTCCCCGACGAATTCCCGTAACTCTCCGGTACTCCGAAAAATACCCGAATCACTCGGAACCTTTCCGAAGTCCGAATATAGTCGTCCAATATATCGATCTTTACATCTCGACCATTTCGAGACTCCTCGTCATGTCCCCGATCTCATTCGGGACTCCGAACTCCTTCGGTACATCAAAACTCATAAACTCATAATATAACTGTCATCGAAACCTTAAGCGTGCGGACCATACGGGTTCAAGAACAATGTAGACATGACCGAGACACGTTTCCGGTCAATAAACAATAGCGGAAGCTGGATGCTCATATTGCCTCCTACATATTCTACGAAGATCTTTATCGGTCAGACCGCATAACAACATACATTGTTCCCTTTGTCATCGGTATGTTACTTGCCCGAGATTCGATCATCGGTATCTCAATACCTAGTTCAATCTCGTTACCGGCAAGTCTCTTTACTCGTTCCGTAATACATCATCTCGCAACTAACTCATTAGTTGCAATGCTTGCAAGGCTTAAGTGATGTGCATTACCAAGAGGGCCCAGAGATACCTCTCCGACAATCAGAGTGACAAATTCTAATCTCGAAATACGCCAACCCAACAAGTACCTTTGGAGACACCTGTAGAGCACCTTTATAATCACCCAGTTACGTTGTGATGTTTGGTAGCACACAAACTGTTCCTCCGGTAAACGGGAGTTGCATAATCTCGTAGTCATAGGAACATGTATAAGTCATGAAGAAAGCAATAGCAATATACTAAACGATCGGGTGCTATGCTAATGGAATGGGTCAAGTCAATCACATCATTCTACTAATGATGTGATCTCGTTAATCAAATGACAACTCTTTGTCCTTGGCTAGGAAACATAACCATCTTTGATTAATGAGCTAGTCAAGTAGAGGCATACTAGTGACACTCAGTTTGTCTATGTATTCACACATGTATTATGTTTCCGGTTAATACAATTCTAGCATGAATAATAAACATTTATCATGAAATAAGGAAATAAATAATAACTTTATTATTGCCTCTAGGGCATATTTCCTTCAGTCTCCCACTTGCACTAGAGTCAATAATCTAGTTCACATCACCATGTGATTTAACACTAATATTCACATCTGCATGTGATTAACACCCATAGTTCACATCGTCATGTGATCAACACCCAAAGGGTTTACTAGAGTCAATAATCTAGTTCACATCTCTATGTGATTAACACCCAAAGAGTACTAAGGTATGATCATGTTTTTGCTCATTAGGAGAAGTTTAGTCAACGGGTCTATCACATTCAGAGCCGTATGTATTTTGCAAATATTCTATGTCTACAATGCTCTGCACGGAGCTACTCTAGCTAATTGCTCCCACTTTTAATATGTATCCAGATTGTGACTTAGAGTCATCTGGATCCGTGTAAAAGCTTGCATCGATGTAACTCGTTACGACGAACTCTTTTATCACCTCCATAATCGAGATACATCTCCTCAGTCCTTACTAAGGATATTCTTGACCGTTGTCCATTGATCTACTCCTAGATCACTATTGCACTCCCTTGCCAATACTTAGTGGTAGGGTATGCAACAGATCTGGTACACAGCATGGCATACTTTATAGAACATATAGCTGAGGCATAGGGAATGACTTTCATTCTCTTTCTATCTTCTGCCGTGGTCGGGCTTTGAGTCTTACTCAATTTCACACCTTGTAACACAGGCAAGAACTCTTTCTTTGACTGTTCTATTTTGAACTACTTCAAAATCTTGTCAAGGTATGTATTCATTGAAAAAACTTATCAAGCGTCTAGATCTATCTCTATAGATCTTGATCCTCAATATGTAAGCAGCTTCACTAAGGTCTTTCTTTGAAAAACTCCTTTCAAACACTCCTTTATGCTTTGTAGAATAATTCTACATTATTTCCAATCAACAATATGTCATTTACATATACTTATCAGAAATGATGTAGTGCTCCCACTCACTTTCTTGTAAATACAGGCTTCACCGCAAGTCTGTATTAAAACTATATGCTTTGATCAACTTATCAGAGCGTATATTCCAACTCCGAGATGCTTGCACCAGTCCATAGATGGATCACTGGAGCTTGCACATTTTGTTAACACCTTTAGGATCGACAAAACTTTCTGGTTGCATCACATACAACTCTTCTTTAATAACTCCATTAAGGAATGCAGTTTTGTTTATCCATTTGCCAGATTTCATAAAATGTGGCAATTGCTATCATGATTCGGACAGACTTTAAGCATCGCTACGAGTGAGAAAATCTCATCATAGTCAACACCTTGAACTTTGTCAAAACCATTTTTGACAAGTCTAGCTTTGTAGATAGTAACACTACTATCAGTGTTCGTCTTCCTCTTGAAGATTCATTTATTTTCTATGGCTTGCCGGTCATTGGGCAAGACCACCAAAGTCCACACTTTGTCTCATGCATGGATCACATCTCAGATTTCATGGCCTCAAACCATTTCACGGAATCTGGGCTCATCATCGCTTCCTCATAGTTCGTAGGTTCGTCATGGTCAAGTAACATGACCTCCAGAACAGCATTACCGTACCACTCTGGTGCGAATCTCACTCTAGTTTACCTACGAGGTTCGGTAGTAACTTGATCTTAAGTTACATGATCATCATCATTAGCTTCCTCACTAATTGGTGTAGTAGTCACAGGAACAGATTTCTGTGATGAACTACTTTCCAATAAGGGAGCAGGTACAGTTACCTCATCAAGTTCTACTTTCCTCCCACTCACTTCTTTCGAGAGACACTCCTTCTCTAGAAAGGATCCATTCTTAGCAACAAATATCTTGCCTTTGGATCTGTGATAGAAGGTGTACCCAACAGTTTCCTTTGGGTATTTTATGAAGACATATTTCTCTGGTTTGGGTTTGAACTTATCAGGATGAAACTTTTTCACATAAGCATCGTAGCCCCAAACTTTAAGAAACGACAACTTTGGTTTCTTGCCAAACCATACTTCATACGGTGTCGTCTCAACGGATTTAGATGGTGCCCTATTTAACATGAATGTAGTTGTCTCTAATGCATAGCCCCAAAACGATAGTGGTAAATCGGTAAGAGACATCATATATCGCACCATATCTAATAAAGTATGGTTATGACATTCGGACACACCATTACACTGTGGTGTTCCAAGTGGCATGAGTAGTGAAACTATTTCACATTGTTTTAACTAAAGGCCAAACTCGTAACTCAAATATTTTACCTCTGTGATCATATCGTAGAAACTTTTATTTTCTTGTTACGATGATTCTCCACTTCATTCTGAAATTCTTTGAACTTTTCAAATGTTTTAGACTTATGCTTCATTAAGTAGATATACTCATATCTGCTCAATTCATCTTGTGAAGGTCAAAAAATAACGATACCCGCCACGAGCATCAACATTCATTGGACCACATACATCGGTATGTATTATTTCCAATAAGTCACTAGCTCGTTCCATTGTTCTGGAGAACGGAGTTTTAGTCATATTGCCCAAAAGGCACGGTTCGCAAGCATCAAATGATTCATAACCAAGTGATTCCAAAAATCAATCTTTATGGAGTTTCTTCATGCGCTTTACACCGATATGACCCAAATGGCAGTGCCACAAATAAGTTGCACTATCATTATTAACTTTGCATCTTTTGGCATCAATATTATGAATATGTGTATCACTACGATCGAGATCCAACAAACTATTTTCATTGGGTGTATGACCATTGAAGGTTTTATTCATGTAAACAGAACAACAATTATTCTCTGACTTTAAATGAATAACCGTTTTGCAATAAACATGATCAAATCATATTCATGCTCAACGCAAACGCCAAATAACATTTATTTAGGTTTAACACTAACCCCTAAAGTATAGGGAGTGTGCGATGATGATCATATCAATCTTGGAACCACTTCCAACACACATCATCACTTCACCCTCAACTAGTCTCTGTTTATTCTGTAACTCCTGTTTCGAGTTACTAATTTTTAGCAACTGACAAGTATCAAATACTCAGGGGCTACTATAAACACTAGTAAGGTATACATCAATAACTTCTATATCAAATATACCCTTGTTCACTCTGCCATCCTTCTTATCCACCAAATATTCAGGGTATTTCCGTTTCTAGTGACTATTTCCTTTGCAGTGTAAGCACGCAGTTTCAGGCTTTGGTTCATCTTTGGGCTTCTTCATGGGAGTGACAACTTGTTTGTCATTCTACTTGAAGTTCCCCTTTCTTTCCCTTTGCCCTTTTCTTGAAACTAGTGATCTTGTCAACCATCAAGACTTGATGCTCTTTCTTGATTTCTACCTTCATCGATTTCAACATCACGAAGAGCTCGGGAATCGTTTTCGTCATCCCTTGCATACTATAGTTCATCACAAAGTTCTACTAACTTGGTGATGGTGACTAGAGAACTCTGTCAATCACTATCTTATCTAGAAGATTAACTCCCACTTGATTCAAGCGATTGTAGTACCCAGACAATCTGAGCACATGCTCACTAGTTGAGCGATTCTCCTCCATCTTTTAGCTATAGAACTTGTTGGAGACTTCATATCTCTCAACTCGGGTATTTGATTGAAATATTAACTTCAACTCCTGGAACATCTCATATGGCCCATGACGTTCAAAACGTCTTTGAAGTCCCGATTCTAAGTCGTTAAGCAAGGTACACTAAACTATCAAGTAGTCATCATATTGAGCTAGCCAAATGGTCATAACGTCTGCATCTGCTCCTGCAATAGGTCCGTCACCTAACGGTGCATCAAGGACATAATTCTTCTGTGCAGCAATGAGGATAAGCCTCTGATCACGGATCCAATCTGCATCATTGCTACTAACATTTTTCAACATAATTTTCTCTAGGAACATATCAAAATAAACATATGAAAGCAACAACGCAAGCTATTGATCTACAACATAATTTGCAAAATACTATGAGGACTAAGTTCATGATAAATTTAAGTTCAATTAATCATATTACTTTAGAACTCCCACTTAGAAAGACATCTCTCTAATCCTCTAAGTGATCACGTGATCCAAATCAACTAAATCATAACCGATCATCACGTGAAATAGAGTAGTTTTCAATGGTGAACATCACTATGTTGATCATATCTACTATATGATTCACGCTCGACCTTTCGGTCTCAGTGTTCCGAGGCCATATCTGCATATGCTAGGCTCGTCAAGTTTAACCTGAGTATTCTGCGTGTGCAAAACTGGCTTGCACCCGTTGTAGATGGACGTAGAGCTTATCACACCCGATCATCACGTGGTGTCTGGGCATGACGAACTTTGGAAACGGTGCATACTCAGGGAGAACACTTTTATCTTGAAAATTAGTGAGAGATCATCTTATAATGCTACCGTCAATCAAAGCAAGATAAGATGCATAAAAGATAAACATCACATGCAATCAATATAAGTGATATGATATGGCCATCATCATCTTGTGCTTGTGATCTCCATCTCCGAAGCACCTCCATGATCACCATCGTCATCGGCGTGACACCTTGATCTCCATCGTAGCATCGTTGTCGTTTACACCGTCTATTGCTTCTACGACTATCGCTACCGCTTAGTGATAAAGTAAAGCAATTACAGGGCGTTTGCATTTCAAACAATAGAGCGACAACCATATGGCTCCTGCCAGTTGCTGATAACTCGGTTACAAAACATGATCATCTCATACAATAAAATATAGCATCACGTCTTGACCATATCACATCACAACATGCCCTGCAAAAACAAGTTAGACGTCTTCTACTTGTTGTTGCAATTTTTACGTGGCTTCTACGGGCTTAGCAAGAACCGTTCTTACCTACGCATCAAAACCACAACGATAGTTTGTCAAGCTGGTGTTGTTTTAACCTTCGCAAGGACCGGGCGTAGCCACACTCGGTTCAACTAAAGTTGGAGAAACTGACACCCGCCAGCCACCTGTGTGCAAAGCACGTCGGTAGAACCAGTCTCGCGTAAGCGTACGCGTAATGTCGGTCCGGACCGCCTCATCCAACAATACCGCCGAACCAAAGTATGACATGCTGGTAAGCAGTATGACTTATATCGCCCACAACTCACTGGTGTTCTACTCGTGCATATAACATCAACGCATAAAACCTAGGCTCGGATGCCACTGTTGAGGAACGTAGTAATTTCAAAAAAAAAATCCTACGCACACGCAAGATCATGGTGATGCATAGCAACGAGAGGGGCGAGTATTGTCCATGTACCCTCGTAGACCGAAAGAGGAAGCGTTAGAACAATGTGGTTGATGTAGTCGTACGTCTTCACGGCCCGACCGATCAAGCACCGAAACTACGGCACCTCCGAGTTCTAGCACACGTTCAGCTCGATGACGTCCCTCGAACTCCGATCCAGGTGAGTGTCGAGGGAGAGTTCCATCAGCACGACGGCGTGGTGACGATCTTGATGTTCTACCGTCGCAAGGCTTCGCCTAAGCACCGCTACGATATTATCGAGGTGGACTATGGTGGAGGGGGGCACCGCACACGGCTAAGAGATCCAAGGGATCAATTGTTGTTGTTTCTAGAGCTGCTCCCTAGCCCCCGTATATAAAGGAGCCAGGGGGAGGGGGTCGGCCAGCCTTGAGGGGCGCGCTAGGAGGAGTCCTCCTCCCACCGGGAGTAGGACTCCCCCTGAGGGAGTCCTGGATTACGGGGTGTCTGGATGGCCGGACGATGACCTTTGGCCGGACTCCCGGACTATGAAGATACAAGATTGAAGACTTCGTCAAGTGTCCGGATAGGACTTTCCTTGGCGTGGAAGGCAAGCTTTGCGATATGATATGAAGATCTCCTCCCATTGTAACCGACTCTATGTAACCCTAGCCCTCTCCGGTGTCTATATAAACCGGAGAGTTTTAGTCCGTAGGACGAACAACAATCATACCATAGGCTAGCTTCTAGGGTTTAGCCTCTCTGATCTCGTGGAAGATCAACTCTTGTACTACCCATATCATCAATATTAATCAAGCAGGAGTAGGGTTTTACCTCCAACGAGAGGGCCCGAACCTGGGTAAAAACATCGTGTCCCTTGTCTCCTGTTACCATCCGCCTAGACGCACAGTTCGGGACCCCCTACCCGAGATCCGCCGGTTTTGACACCGACATTGCTTCTTTCATTGAGAGTTCATTCGTGTCGTCACCTTTAGGCCCGATGGCTCCTTCGATCATCAACCACGACGCGGTCCAGGGTGAGACTTTTCTCCCCGGACAGATCTTCGTATTCGGTGGCTTCGCACTGAGGGCCAAATCGCTTGGCCATCTGGAGCAGATCGAAAGCTACGCCCCTGGCCATCAGGTCAGGTTTGGAAGCCTAAACTACACGGCCGACATCCGCGGGGACTTGATCTTCGACGGATTCGAGCCGCGGCCGAGCGTGCCGCACTGTCACGATGGGCATGATCTAGCTCTGCCGCCGGACAGCGCCCAGAGCGCCGCTCAGGTGTCCGCTCCGACCATTAGCTCGGAGCCAACTGCGCCAGTCGGGGACGGACGATTGGACGCCGCCCCAGGAGCCGCAATCTCTACGGCGATAGAGCCGAATACCAGCCTAGTCCTTTGTGTGGCCTGTGACTCCAAGGTGCCGGACTCCGTTCCAGACTCCGAATCCTCCGCACCCCTTCCGATCGAACCCAATGCGGCTCCGATCATGGAGTTCACCGCCGCAGACGTCTTTCAGCACTCGCCCTTTGGCGACATCCTGAATTCACTAAAGTCTCTCTCTTTGTCAGGAGAGCCCCAGCCGGACTATGGTCAGCGAGGTTGGGACGCGGACGATAAAGAAATTCGAACCCCGCCCACCACCCACTTCATAGCCACTGTCGACGATCTAACCGACATGCTCGACTACGACTCTGAAGACATCGACGGTATGGACGCCGATGAAGGAGACAATCAAGAACCAGCGCCTATAGAGCACTGGACAATCACCTCATCACACGATGTATACATGGTGGACACACCTAAAAGAAGCAACGACGAGGATCAAAAGGGCGCAACCAGGGATCGTTCCCTCGAAAAACAATCAAAGCGGCGGCGTAAGCGCCGGGCCAAGCCCCACCTCAACAGCGACCCAACCATAGAGCAGGGCGAATCAACGGAAGACGAACATGACATCGAGCAACCGTCCAAACAGGGCGGACAAACCGAACAATCCGTCCCCGGCAAAGATAATAGTCCGGACGACCTCACACCGGACAAGTCGCTGGAGCACCAGAACCTCCACCAAAGGCTCGTCGCCACTGCGCGTAGCCTGAAAAAGCAGAAGCGGAAGCTCAAAACAGTGGAAGATGCACTCAGAATCAGATGGGGCAAAGTACTCAATACCGCACACAAGTACGGCAACAGTCATCACACAAAGAGCTATCCAAAGCAGAAATTACTACCGGAATTTGATGAAGAGGCCTTAGATCCCCCACAGTAAAAAACAAGGAAGCCACCAGGTCGGATAGACGACCCCACGATCGACCTCAAGCGACAAAGGGCGCCGCACTCAATATGACACGTGATCCACCCAAAGATTCGCATCAAAACACCGGTCCAACCAGATCCATCTACGGGCCAAGAAAGCAAGCTCCAGTGAGCACTACAACGCAAAAAATATCCGAACATCGCGGCCCGCCTACGTACAGGGGCGCCGAACATCCCCTATGTTTCACCGATGAGGTACTGGATCATGAATTTCCAGCGGGATTCAAGCCCGTAAACATAGAAGCATACGACGGAACAACAGACCCTGGAGTCTGGATCGAGGATTATATCCTCCACATACACATGGCCATAGGAGATGACCTTCACGCCATAAAATACTTACCACTTAAGCTCAAAGGGCCAGCCCGGCATTGGCTTAAAAGCCTTCCTGAAAACACCATAGGAAGTTGGGAAGAGCTCGAGGATGCTTTTCGGGAAAATTTTCAAGGGACCTATGTCCGACCTCTGGATGCAGAGGATCTGAGTCATATAACTCAACAACCCGGAGAGTCAGCCCGGAAACTCTAGAACAGATTTCTTACTAAAAAGAATCAGATAGTCGACTGTCCGGACGCCGAAGCCCTAGCAGCTTTCAAACATAGCGTCCGAGACGAATGGCTCGCCAGACACCTCGGCCAAGAAAAGCCAAGAAAAATGGCCGCATTAACAAGCATCATGACCCGCTTTTGCGTTGGAGAAGATAGCTGGTTGGTAAGAAGCAGCACCAGCGACCCGAGTACATTCGAACTCAGAGATGGAAACGGGAAACCGCGCCGTAACAAAGAACAGCGCCGGATCAAGGATAACAGCCCGATGAGCACGGCAGTCAACGCCGGATTCAAAAGCTCTCGGCAAAATCAGAAAAAGCCGCCCCCCAAAGATGACAGGGATGAGCTATCTAACCTCAAAAAAATCTTGGACAAAATATGTCAAATCCACAGTACTCCCGGGAGACATGCAAACCACACCCACAGAGATTGTTGGGTCTTCAAGCAGTCCGGCCAACTCAACACCGAACACAAGGGGCTCGACACTAAGCGAGGATGACGACGCACCCCACAAGCAGAACACCGGAGAACAAAAGGAGTTCCCACAAGAAGTCAAAACAGTAAATTCACTTCAGGTGACAAAAGGGGAAAACAGAACGGCGCCTACGAAGATACGCGCCATACGGCCTGCCCCAGAGGAGCACCGCCACTGGTTGTTACAACCAATCACCTTCGATCATCAGGATTACTCCAGAGGAATCCGGAACGCAGGCTGGACTGCCTTGGTCTTGGATCCGGTTATTGACGGACTCCAATTTACACAAGTCCTAATGGACGGCGGCAGTGACCTAAACCTATTATATCAGGACACAATCCGCAAACTGGGGGTAAACCCAGCAATAATTCGCCATGGCAACACTTCCTTTCAAGGAGTCACACCGGGCCCAGATACCCAGAGTATGGGTTCCCTTTCGTTAGAAGTCATGTTCGGCTCACCCGACAACTTCCGAAGCGAAAAGCTAACCTTCCACATCGCCCCATTCATAAGTCGCTATCAAGCGCTACTGGGAGGCGAACCTTTCGCCCGCTTTAACGCAATACCGCATTATGCATCCCTTACACTCAAAATGCCCGGTCCACGAGGCATCATCTCATTAAAGGGAAATATCAATTGATCCCCGAAGTACGGATAATGGTGCGGCTGCCTTGACAGCCGCACACTAATCCAGCTTTACTACCCCGGACATGGCTCGACGAGTCCGGCGTAAACATACAAAGGCTTAATAGCCGCATAACCCTGTACAAGGGGCTCCGCGCGTTTACACCAGGAGACAATACGGCTCAATTTTACTCATGTCTCTGTATTATATTTTGTTTATTTTAATATAGATTTCTCGCACGACTATTTTTCACTAAGTTCCTCTCTTTCGCAGACGAACACTGTGCTACGCCCGTCCAGGATACGGCACAATGGAGACAAAGGCGCAGACGTGCAGTAGGGACCCGCTTTAAGGATTCTTTTCAGATTAAGACCCTGCGTAAACCTTTTTTACTGTCTCTTGTTGATAACATCCCCCGGTTTTCGCTATAACCGAGGAGGAGGCTGGCGTCTTGGCATGTGGCCACGCCAGAATTTTGCACGTACCTGGACACCAGGGGCTTTTTTACCAAGGGCTTTTGTTCGGCCCGTCTTCATAAAGACCGAATACCTTAGGGAGTGTTCGGCGTCGCGAGTTTAGCCTTATATGCATCAGCTCTGAATCATGTCTTTGGTCAAATGTTGGGTTTGCCTGGCTCCTGTGTTTTGCTGCCTTACGTTCCGCTCTATCGGCTAAGGCGGCACCAGGAGAACTACTGCGATTGTGCCCCGGTTCGGCCAGGCGAGCACCTCAGTAGAGAAAGCCGAAAACTGACTGTCATGATATAGCGACAGACTGGTCAACCACTCGATGACTTTCGGAATCTTTAGGATTCCTCCGCCTTAATGAAGGGCCGCTTCCCGGTCAGGCACACACACGCCCCGAATTCGGGAGAGCGCGGTGCCCCTGGGGGCTATTAAGTAGCCCCACTGTCAAACTCCTATGGCTAAGTGAAACTGATAAAGCATTATAGTCCGGTTGCCTAGTTCGCTGCGCTATCACCTCCTTTATAGGACCAAGACGTTGGATTAAGTGTGAAAAGGCGCCTTTTTGCGAACACCCCCGCATTATATGCGTGGGGGCTGAAGCCAACGACTGCCATCTTTCAGGTTATATACACATATACATTAATAGCCGCACAGGAGGCATTATAATTCTTGCAAGCACAAGTATAAAAAGCTTTTATATTCTATCAAAATATTCGTTTTACAATAGCACATGCTATTCGAACACAACATCCTTCGAACACTGCGCCTCTATTAAACGAGCGCCCTGAAGAACTTCCTCAAAGTAGTGCTTGGCAGGTACTCGGCTTTCGTCCGAATCCCGGGATGCAACAACACTGGCCTTCATATCCGCCCAGTACGTTTTGACACGGGCAAGAGCCATCTTTGCACCCTCTATGCACGCCGACCTCTTCATTGCATCAACATGCGGCACCTAACCAAGGAACTGCTGCACCAAGCTAAAATAACTCTTCGGCTCTGGCTCTTCCAGCCACAGACGACTCGCAACATACCTCATGGCGAGTCCGGATAACCCGTTCAGCTACGCCCAGGCGGCCAAACGGTCAGATATCGAAAGTGGGCGTTCTGGATTGTGGAACTGCGACCAAAAAAGTTCTTCCAATTCATGGTCACCTCGACCCCGGAAGTGTTTGGTCGCGTCCGCCGCACTCGCTGCCAAATCCAGATAAGTGTTACCGCACTCCACTGTCGGTCTAACGGAGCATACTTCGGATCCCCGAACTTCATCCGCAGCATATAGGGCTTTCCAGCCGTGATATCTCCGGCCTGACGTAGCTCCTCCTTCATAGCTCTCATTGCAGAGCGAGTATCCTTAGCCTTGGCAGTGATCTTTTCAAGGTCCTTCTGAGCCGCCCTATCTTCTTGTTCAAGAAATTTATAGCGGTTGGCAGCATCCTTCAATTTTATAGCCATCTCGGCTATTATTTTCTTGCTCTGGCAATGAGCAGCCTGTTCGGCTTTTAGCTCTTCAGCCGCCTTAACGGCAGCCGCATCACTTTTCCTTGCTTGCTCCTTGGATCGGGCAAGTTCTGCCCGAAGGTTCTCCACGGCAGCAGCACCATCTACATTAAGCACATATCTTATAAGACACGAGCATCGAACTCCTCTTATCAGATGTCTTTGGAACATACCTTGTGCCTCGTCTAGCCGCTTATTTACAAGCGCGATATCGACATCCGCTACGTCAAGTTGCCGCTTTAGCTCGGCAGATTCACCAGTCCGGCTAGCCACCGAACGCCTCGCCACCTTCATAAAAAAGGTGACATATTATACCTGGGGTTATGATCCTCTGTGCGCCGTCACTTGTGACGACACACAGAGTCTCAGGGGCTACTATTTATACAGGGCGCATTTTATATATGCAGCTCTACTAAAAGGTACACCTTTTCACGTACCTCAAAGCCTGTCAGTAAACTCCTGGCGGCCTCGTACAATCCGCTTTACACGAATGAAATCCTTCCAATCACCGTGTTCATCAACATACGGTGTTCTTCTGAGATGGACGCTCGCCCGAGCAGATCCTTCAGCCCCTCCGACTGTGCACCAGAGGGTGCCGGACTAGCTTGACGACCTTTTTCAGGGTCTAAACTTGGAAAAACCCTCCGAGACGACACCTTGGGGTCACCTGCCTCGTAAGACGGTGCAGCTAGGGGAGGCGTTTCGCTCTCCATCATCTCCGGACGAAGATCCCCTGAAGATGAGCTCTGCTGAGAAGGGTTGAGATCCAAACTGCAAGGTAATATTTTGGTTACCTTCCTCAGAAATAAAATAGGGATGTCACTCATTTTGGAACCCCTCTCTTTACTTACGGCTCGGGGGAGAGCTGATCCCCTTGGGGGCGCAATGCGGCCGGGGCATTCTCCAGCGCTGGATCCTCTAGCGAAGATGTCTTCCCCCGTTTTGAGGCCATCTCCTCCGGGTCTTCAGAGGCAGTCCTTTTCTTTCCCTGGTTGGGGAAATTCTCGATTCCTCCCTTCCTGACAGCCTCCTTCACGGAGGCGGTAGCTCCTTGGTTCCCCACTTCGCCTTCTGCCGAAAGCACAATCTCCAGCATCCTGGTTAACACGGGATCTGGCGTGGTCTCAGGCAGGGGGGCTGGACACCTGGTAAGCTTTGCCTTCGCTATCCACTCCTATTCAAAGGATAGCTCTATTAAGGGCAATTTTATGATGAAAATACGGATGGCGTGTCCAAATACGGGGCTACTTACTTGAGCATCCGGATGATTGCAGCTCAGACCTGCGTCCTCGGACAAGTCCGGACACCTTGCTTGTGATCCGAAGAACAATTTGTACATCTCCACGAGTGTCGTGCCCATAAAGTGTTGGAGGACTCGCGGTCCCTCCGGATTAAATTCCCACAGGCGTAGAGGGCGACGTTTGCAGGGCAGCATGCGGCGAATCAGCATAACTTGCGCCACTACGGTCAAGTTGATATCTCTTTCTAGGAGATCTCCAATGCGGTCCTGCAGCAAGGGCACGTCTTTGGACGGCCCCCAGATAAGCCCTTCATTGACCCATGACGCTAGATGTGGTGGGGGACCTGAGCGAAAGGCAGGTGGCGCCACCCATGTGGTGCCCCTGGGGGCTGTGAAGTAAAACCAGTCCCGTTGCCATAAGCCGAACTCCTCTTGGAAAGAGCCCTCGGGCCATGGAGCGTCGGCCATCTTGCTTATGATAGCTCCTCCGCACTCAGCGTGCTGCCCCTCGATCATCTTCAGTTCCACCTTGAAGGTTCTAAGCCACAATCTGAAGTGAGGAGTAATATGGAGGAAGGCCTCACACACGACAATGAACGATGAGATTTGGAGGATGGACTCCGGAGCTAAGTCGTGAAATTCCAGCCCGTAATAAAACATAAGCCCCCTCACGAAGGGATCAATCGGGAAGCCTAGCCCCCAAAGGAAGTGAGATGTGAACACCACGCTCTCACTGGGCTGGGGAGTGGGAATGGCCTGCCCTTGAGCAGGCAGCCTATGCGAGATTTCGCCGGTTAGATACCTGGCATCTCTTAGCTTCCGCACGTCTTCTTCCATAATGGAGGAAGGCATCCACCGGCCTTGAAGGTCTGAAGCGCCTAAAACCGGAGCTTTGGGTGTTGGAACTCGAGGCGAGGGGCGGATTCGATTGAATTGAAAAGAAAGGAGTCGAGCCTTGGTCTCTTTATAAAGAGGTTGAATACCAAGAGCCCTCCTCGTAACCGTTTGGGACTCGCTTTCAATTAGGGAGTCATACCAAAGGCACGGTTGGGTTACCCACGCTCGTATTGATGAGAATCCCGGAATAAGGGGACACGATCTCTGCTTTGACAAGACGTGCCAAGGAAACTGCCTCGCTAAACGCGCTGAGGTGGAACAGTAAAACGATTCGAATAAAGGCTTGGCCGTGGCGTGATGTCACGCTACGAAATATGTCAGCAGATTAGATTTGTTCAGATATTATTCTCTCTACGGTGGTATGTGGAACTTATTTTGCAGAGCCGGACACTATCCTTGTGTTCAACATCTTCTATGAAGTATTCGGAGGAGGAACCCGCCTTGCAATGCCGAAGACAATTTGCGCGCCGGACTCGTCGTCATTGAAGCCGGTTCAGGGGCTACTGAGAGAGTCCAGGATTAGGGGGTGTCCGGATGGCCGGACTATGACCTTTGGCCGGACTCCCGGACTATGAAGATACAAGATTGAAGACTTCGTCCCGTGTCCGAATAGGACTTTCCTTGGCGTGGAAGGCAAGCTTGGCGATATGATATGAAGATCTCCTCCCATTGTAACCGACTCTATGTAACCCTAGCCTCTCTGGTGTCTATATAAACCGGAGAGTTTTAGTCCGTAGGACGAACAACAATCATACCATAGGCTAGCTTCTAGGGTTTAGCCTCTCTGATCTCGTGGTAGATCAACTCTTGTACTACCCATATCATCAATATTAATCAAGCAGGAGTAGGGTTTTACCTCCATCGAGAGGGCCCGAACCTGGGTAAAAACATCGTGTCCCTTGTCTCCTGTTACCATCGCCTAGACGCACAGTTCGGGACCCCCTACCCGAGATCCGCCGGTTTTGACACCGACACCCCCCCTTCCTTGTTGGAGTAGGAGAGAAGGAAAGAGGGGGAGAGGAGGAAGGAAAAGGGGGCTGCACCCCTTGTCCAATTCGGACCAGAGGGGGGCTGCGCGCCTCCTTCCTTTCGGCCTCTCTCCTCTATTCCCATATGGCCCAATAAGGCCCATATACTCCCCGGCGAATTCCCGTAACTCTCCGGTACTCCGAAAAATACCCGAGTCACTCGGAACCTTTCCGAAGTCCGAATATAGTCATCCAATATATCGATCTTTACGTATCGACCATTTCGATACTCCTCGTCATGTCCCCGATCTCATTCGGGACTCCGAACTCCTTCGGTACATCAAAACTCATAAACTCATAATATAACTGTCATCGAAACCTTAAGCGTGCGGACCCTACGGGTTCGAGAACAATGTAGACATGACCGAGACACGTTTCCGGTCAATAAACAATAGCGGAACCTGGATGCTCATATTGGCTCCTACATATTCTATGAAGATCTTTATCGGTCAGACCGCATAACAACATACATTGTTCCCTTTGTCATTGGTATGTTACTTGCCCGAGATTCGACCGTCGGTATCTCAATACCTAGTTCAATCTCGTTACCGGCAAGTCTCTTTACTCGTTCCATAATACATCATCTCGCAAATAACTCATTAGTTGCAATGCTTGCAAGGCTTAAGTGATGTGCATTACCGAGAGGGCCCAGAGATACCTCTCCGACAATCGGAGTGACAAATCCTAATCTCGAAATAGGCCAACCCAACAAGTACCTTTGGAGACACCTGTAGAGCACCTTTGTAATCACCCAGTTACGTTGTGGTGTTTGGTAGCACACAAAGTGTTCCTCCGGTAAACGGGAGTTGCATAATCTCATAGTCATAGGAACATGTATAAGTCATGAAGAAAGCAATAGCAATATACTAAACGATCGGGTGCTATGCTAATGGAATGGGTCAAGTCAATCACATCATTCTACTAATGATGTGATCTCGTTAATCAAACGACAACTCTTTGTCCATGGCTAGGAAACATAACCATCTTTGATTAATGAGCTAGTCAAGTAGAGGCATACTAGTGGCACTCAGTTTGTCTATGTATTCACACATGTATTATGTTTCCGGTTAATACAATTCTAGCATGAATAATAAACATTTATCATGAAATAAGGAAATAAACAATAACTTTATTATTGCCTCTAGGGCATATTTCCTTCACTTATGCCATGCTTAATTAGCTAGGAGTTTATAATGGTTTACCTTGTGTGCCAACATGCTATTAAAATAGTTGTGATGTGGTATGATAGGGTGGTATCCTCCTTTGAATGATTCGAGTGACTTGACTTGGCACATGTTCACGCATGTAGTTGAAACAAAATCATGCTTGCATTTAGTGTTGATTTATTTTAATGCATGTTCATGACTGTTGTCGCTCTCTAGTTTGTCGCTCCCCAGTCTGTTTCTAGCCTTCACTTGTAATAAGTGGGAATACTGCTTGTGCATCCACTTCCATAAACCCCAAAGTTATTCCATATGAGTCCACCATACCTTCCTATATGCGGTATCTACCTGCCGTTCCAAGTAAATTTGTATGTGCCAAACTCCAAACCTTCAAATGAAATTTTGTTTTGTATGCTCGAATAGCTCATGTATCAACTAGGGTTGTCTGTATCTTTCATGTTAGGCGGGTTATTCTCAAGAGGAGTGGACTCCGTTCCTCATTCAAGAGAAATGGCTAGTCACCGGGATGCCCAGTCCCATGCTCAAATCAAATCAAAATAATTGCAAACAAAACTCCCCCAGGATTGTTGTTAGTTGGAGGCACCCGTTGTTTCGGGCAAGCCATGGATTGATGATTGTTGGTGGTGGGGGAGTATAAGCTTTACCATTCTGTTTGGGAACCGCCTATTATGTGTGTAGCATGGAAGATATCGAGATCTCTCAATTGTTATGTTGACAATGAAAGTATACCGCTCAAAATATTATTTATCTCTATTTCAAAATCGAGCTCTGGCACCTCTACAAATCCCTGCTTCCCTCCGCGAAGGGCCTATCTATTTACTTTTATGTTGAGTCATCATCCTCTTCTTAAAAAGCACCCGCTGGAGAGCACCGTTGTCATTTGCATGCATTGCTATTAATTTATATTGGGTATGACTATGACTGGATCTCTTTTACCATGAATTACAATGTTTAGTCAGTCCTTGATCTTCAGAGGTGCTCTGCATTTATGTTTTGCAGTCTCAAAAAGGGCTAGCGAGATACCATCTTGTTATATCATATTATGATTATTTTGAGAAAGTGTTGTCATTCGAGATTTATTATTATTGCTCGCTAGTTGATTATGCCATTGATATGAGTAAACATGAGACCTAAGTGTTATTATGAATATGGTTAGTTCATAATCTTTGCTGAAAACTTGAATGCTGGCTTTACATATTTGCAACAACAAGAGCAAACAGAGTTTGCAAAAGTTTTTCTTTATCACTTTCAGTTTGTCAACTGAATTGCTTGAGGACAATCAAAGGTTTAAGCTTGGGGGAGTTGATACATCTCCATCGTATCTACTTTTCCAAACACTTTTGCCCTTGTTTTGGACTCTAACTTGCATGGTTTGAATAGAACTAGCCCGGACTGACGCTGTTTTCAGCAGAACTGCCATGGTGTTAAAAGTTCTTAGAATGACCTGAAAAGCCACGAAGCAACCTTTTGGAATTAATAAAAAATGTTGGCGAAAGAATCAACGTCAGAGGGCCCACACCCTGTCCACAAGGGTGGGGGCACGCCCCCCCCCCCCCAGGATGCGCCCCCTGCCTCGTGGGCCCCCTGATGCTCCACTGACGTCAACCCCAACTTCATATATTCACGTTCTTGGAGAAAAAAATCAGAGAGAAGGATTCATCGCGTTTTACGATATGGAGCCGCCGCCAAGCCCTAAACTCTCTCGGGAGGGCAATCTGGAGTCCGTTCGGGGCTCCGAAGAGGGGATCCGTCACCGTCGTCATCATTAACCATCCTCCATCACCAATTTCATGATGCTCACCATCGTGCGTGAGTAATTCCATCGTAGGCTTGCTGGACGGTGATGGGTTGGATGAGATTTACTATGTAACCGAGTTAGTTTGTTAGGGTTTGATCCCTAGTATCCACTATGTTCTAAGATTGATGTTGCTATGACTTTGCTAGGCTTAATGCTTGTCACTAGGGCTCGAGTGCCATGATTTCAGATCTGAACCTATTATGTTTTCATGAATATATGTGAGTTATTGATCCTATCTTGCAAGTCTATAGTCACCTATTATGTGTTATGATCTGTTAACCCCGAAGTGACAATAATCGTGATACTTACTGGTGATGACCGTAGTTTGAGGAGTTCATGTATTCACTAAGTGTTAATGCTTTGGTCCGGTACTCTATTAAAAGGAGGCCTTAATATCCCTTATTTTCCAATAAGACCCCGCTGCCATAGGAGGGTAGGACAAAAGATGTCATGCAAGTTCTTTTCCATAAGCACGTATGACTATATTCGGAATACATGCCTACATTACATTGATGAACTGGAGCTAGTTCTGTGTCACCCTATGTTATAACTATTACATGAGGAATCGCATCCAACATAATTATCCATCACTGATCTAATGCCTACGAGCTTTTCACATATTGCTCTTTGCTTAGTTACTTTACCGTAGCCACTGATACAATTACTACAAAACTGCTACTGTTAGTTTTGCTACCGTTACTTCCATACTACTTTGCTACTAAATAATTTGCTGCAGATATTAAGTTATCCAGGTGTGGTTGAATTGAGAACTCAACTGCTAATACTTGAGAATATTCTTTGGCTCCCCTTGTGTCGAATCAATAAATTTGGGTTGAATACTCTATCCTCGAAAACTGTTGCGATCCCCTATACTTGTGGGTTATCAAACATCAGTCCTGGTTGCGTAGAAAAAAACTAAACTTTTTATATGATTATTCCACAGGTGATCAAACACAACTTTGTGATGGTCCTGCCCCGTTGGAGGTTGCATCCTCGGCACAAGCCTATGATGATTTTGTGCCTAGGGATCCTCCAAGGTCTACTACAAAGGGTAGGGCGAAGAGTCGATGGTACAAATCATCACTGGAGCTACACCCAAAGAAGAAAAACAAATGCATCCACTGCGAATCTACAGAGCACACTACTAGTGTGTGTCCACTCAGGCTGCTGTGATTCTCTTGTATCGTTTGTATCAAAAAAAGGGAAAAGGGAAAAGAATGATGGTTTTTGAGCAATTTAGGTGCCAAAGTGGACACATTCAGCATCTATGCTTTCTCTTCTCTAAGTTGTTTTCCTTGAATTAGTTAATGCACTGTTTAAAAATAGTTGCAATGGAATTACTACTAATATGTAACTACAAATCTTTCTAAAAATTGTGTGAACCAGCAAGGCATTAAAAAAGGGCAAAGAATAAAAAATAGTACCAACCTAGTCCTTTTCGTATCTCAGCAACTTCCTCCATGGGGCGGAGTTGTGCGTGCTGGTGACCCAATCATATGCCAACTTCTTCCTGATGTTGAGTACTTCCTTGGGCTCATAGTTGGGCAGTAGGCTCCCGTTCCACTCAGTGGTGTTAAGCAGTGCGAACAGACCACACTCATTGCTGCAGTGGGGAGAAAGAAAATTTGTTGGAGGCTTTTAAAACCAAAAAGACAATGTACTCTGTGGCACTGTGCAACTAATTATGTGTCACTGTGCAACTACTTATGTGGCACTATGCAACTACTGATGTTCAACTGTGCAACTGGCTAGATGATCCATGAGAAAGTCATAAAAATGAAAAACAGATTCAAACTAGTTGTGTGTCTTAAAGTACTAAAGATTGTACATGTACGAAATTTTAAAGACTACAGATTGATTGAAAAAAATAGAGAAGAATGTAATCCTTCTTGTCTTACTTGCCAAGCTGCTTTGGTACGTCGATGTCAATAATCTGAAAGTGCTCGATGCACTGCTTTGGGTAATGCTTCCTCCATAGCTGGCGTCTTGCCCCCGCGATCGTAGAGGCGGTGTGCATCAACTCAATGTGTTCTAGCTTCTTGTTTGAATCAAGGACTTCGAAAAATCCGTCCCTCAAGTTGATTTTGAAGACCCAATAATGCGTGCCTCCTTCACGGTCGTTTACATTATCGCACTCAAGCACTGGTAGCATGACCTGCACGCGTGAACGATTCAGACACAGATACACGCTGTAGGTAAGAAAAAACACTACAAAAATGGTGAAGTTGAAACAGGTTGGAAGAAGGTATTTGCCAACTAATAGATGTGTCATGTGCAACATGATGTGAGTGCCAAATAAGAGATGGATCATGTGGGCAGAGCACTGACCAAATCTTTCTTGTTGAGATAGTTCTTGTATTCAAACTTCTTGTTTATCTCATTCACATTGTGGATCCCTTGTTGTAAGTTGATCTGCAGAAATTATAAACATGCCTCAACCTCCTTTCTATATGAAAAGACTCTCTGGTTGGTCAACAAAAGTGGTACAAAAAAAGGAAGAGGGTACAAAGTTTTTGAAAAATCTTACAGAAAACCTCAGTGGCATAACGACTTTCTTTGACCCTTCTGGTAAGTTATCCATGATGTGTATGATTCCAGTCTCAATAACAACTTTTGAAAGCTATTGCTTTGGCTTCATGGAATAAACTAACTCCTTTAAAGAAATGTAGAAATTACCATACCTGATTATCTCAGGGCTGCATTTTTTTAAAAGAAATGAAAGACAAAGTTAGCTTGAAGGGTCACAGAAAGAAAGAAAAATGTGTATTAAAAAAACAAGAGTGTGCAATTAAAAGCACTATTCTGTGCAACATGCTCTGCTTGTTGTGCAACTAAGGTACTGTGCAACTGAAAAAGATATGTATATAGGCTATGGGGAGTTGGTTTACCTAGTATTATCATCATCTGCTCCTGGGTGATGCTTGACCCAATACACAATGCCAGCATAAAGCTTGTTGACTACCTCACTGGAGTTGAAGGTCTTCTTTTTGTTGTAATCAATGAATGGAGACCTTTGAGATGCTCCGGACCTTATTACCCTCCTCTGTCTTCGTGCAACAGGTGGTCTTGAAGAACTGCTCGTGTCAACTGCTGGTTCTCCGCATATCGGGGTGTGGCAGCTGTCCAGTGATCCAACATCTGGCTGGTGAGCTAATCCCTTACCAGCATCAGCAGCAACGGATCCTTCATTCACATTTGTTGGGTGCAACTCATCCTCATCTATGACAACCACATTGGCTTCCCCTGTTTGTGCTGCTGGAGCAAGTGCTCCAGCAGGCCCAGCATCATCATCTATTCCCAGGTCAAAGGTTGGTGCATCGCAGTACCCGTCACCATTATAGTTGTAAGAATTTGATCTGCGTATGGGTTGAAGGCCAGGGGCATCTCCTTGCGGCACATTCACAGGTGCATCATTCACTGACCTGGTTCACAGTAATGTTGTGGTTGGCGTCCTGGGAGGCTTGCACCTGCTTACAATGTTGAACACCTTCTCTTGTGTTAATGTGTGCTAAAAATCAGCTCTTGGTGATGCAGGCTTGCTTGGATGCTCTGTGATAGCTCTTGGAGACGGCAGTTTGGCAGATTGATGACCTCCTTTCGTGTTTGGCATTGAAGAATCTCTATAAGTTGTCACCTTGGGGCTTGCGGTTGCAGTTGTGTCTTCCTGAGCAACAGTGGTAGTTTTGACTGTGACCCGCGTGCTAATTGACACTTCAGTTGGTACACTAGTCTCTGCAGTTGGCATCTTTGCAGCCTGAGTTGGCAGTAAACTAGCAGAACTTGGTAGTCCTGTATCGATGGATGTGGCATGTTGTTCTGCCTCGTGTCTGGACCCCACGCCTTTTCTGCCTTGTTCCGCCTTTGTGCCCTTGGCAAACTTGACAATCTTTTGTTGCTTAGCTGGTTTAGGTGGGGCTATTGATAGACAAATATTCCCCTTGATCTGTTGAACTCCTGTGATGATTGTAGGCTCAACAGGAATTGCTGACACATCTTGAGTGGTGGTCGGCTCTCTGATCACTACAGTTGACACAATAGTTTGCGCCACTTCTTGCTTCTCCACATTTATTTCTACATCTGCCCTCGGCATCTGTTGCTTGGTTTGAGGAAACTTCAGATTCTTCTTCATTGTAACTCCTTTGCTCTTCTGAACCACATGAGGGTTTGCCACAGATGCTGCCTTGCTCTTGCTGGAGCTGATATCTAGAAGCTGCTTCAAATATTCCTTGTATTTCTCCTTCGAATGAACCCAGTCAAGACCCTTCCCTGCTTCCTCCATGTCAACTAGATTCTTTTCAGCCTCACTCAAGAAGAACAGTTTCTGGTCAATAGCAAAATCTATATTGTCACACAACTCTCGCTCATGGAAGTCTGGCACAGGGAAAGTGGTTGGCAAAGCTGGCTTCATGTTGCACAGCTTGAACATATCAATGCTCCCCTGAGACTCCGCTTCATCATTTTTCTTTGACTTTGGAAAATTCTTCTCTTTCCAGCAAGTTTTGTCAATCAACATCTGTAGTGTGCTCTTGCTGCTCGTTGAGTTGTTGCTGCTGGCAGGGTTGGCAAAGCTGCTACTCACCCTAGTTGTGTTGCCGCCTGTACCACCAGAACCAGGGCCATTGTCATCATCATCATCGGAGCTGTCACTGCCTCCATTCGACCCACTTGATCATCAGGATCAGCATCCTCCTCTTCTTCCTCGTCATCTTCTTCCCCCTCATCGCCATCAATTGCTATAGCTTTGTCTCCATCTCCTTCTTTGGCCTCATTTTCTTGTTCCTCCTCCTCCGCCTCACTATCTTCTTCCTTGCCCTCCTCCTCTCCTTTGTCCTCTTTTTCTTTGTCCTCCTCCTCCTCCTCTTCCTCATCTTCTTCTTTGCCCTCCTCCTCCTCCTCCTCCTCCTCATCTTATTCTTTGCCGTCCTCCTCTTTGTCCTCCTCCTCTGATTCGTCCTCATCTGTGTCCCCGTCATCTTCAACATCTTGTGGTATGTACTTCCATTTCATCATCTTCTTCTGACTCCTCCTCATCAAACTCTTCTTCTTCTTGTATAGGTGAAACCCATCTCTTTATTTTTGGAGCACGGCATGACAGGGCAGTTCCCGTTGATGTCTGTTGTACATATGGATCAATATCCGATTCCACATCATCAATCTTGGCAACTGCTTCAATGAAGGTGCCAACCTGTTCAGTTACTGCCTTGCACAAGTCATTGACCACTTTGGCAATCTTTGCCTTTTTCTGCATCAACACAAAAAAATTGAGTACTAATTCAATTAGAAATAGTTTAAAAAAAGAAAATGTCGGTAAATGATCGTAACTCCTTGATGCAAAAGACTTACCTGCGGATTATACGTTAGTGGTAATTTGGATGCAACGGATGCTTGAGCTTCAAAAAGAACACCAAACAGTGGTGTCTGCTTCGTGCCCCTATACTCTTCTTTAAGCTGATGTAAAAAAGATAAAAAGAAAAGAACAAGGTCATCAAAACATATATTGTGTTGAACGAAAACTAGAATGTTATAACCTGTGCAACTACAACAAAATGCTGGGCAGACTAGATTCTACATGTATGCAACTGCACAAACCAAAAAAACTGTGCACCCCACAGGTCACCTAAAAAAATGTTTCTGCCAACTGATGTCACACATCTGTGCAACAAGATAAGTAAAATTGTGCAACTTGAAACATATGATGTATCATATAAAAATGAGCATGTGTCCAGATGCCAAACTAGAGCTACAAGATGTGCAACTATAGGCATTATTGTGCCAACTGATTACAGTTTTTGCGCAACTACCAACAAGTGTCAAAAGGCTGATCTCAAAAGCGTATATGCAGCTACCAAGGAATTAAAATTGAGCAGAAATGAATAGAACATAAAAATAGCCATTGTTGGAAAAAACAAAAGGAAACTCACTTGTAATTTGCCGAACACACCAGGAGAGATCGAGTCCTACTTGATCACCTTGGCAATTAGGTTAATGTCCCATGCATTCGCTCGTATCACGCAGTTACTTACTGGGATGTCATGAACGAGTGCGTCAAGGTATAAGATCTGCCGCAGAACCAAAAAAGGAAACCCAACTTTAGTTATTATGAGGGGTATTTTCAGAAACTATAACTGCACAAACAGAAGAAAAATACATGGAAGTGCTAGTTTTCACTCACCATCAAGTGATACAAGCAGCAGAAAATAGTTTGCTTCACCTGGTCCATGTTTCGAAAAGCTTCATTAATGTGTTCTGCTACAAAAAGGCAAATGTTTGTGTTCTTGAGGTTTGGATGATCTAGCATGAGTCTGTAGCACTTTGGGCTCAGCCTCAGGGCCGTGGTTGGTGCTAGGAAAGTGCTGAATGCAACCGAAAGCCGGGCCATAAAGAATGTGTCATCCGTTATTCCCGCCATATCCTTAATCATCTTGCACCATGTAGTGATTTGGGGATGAGAATCTCCATGTACGTTGAAAGCCTCTCTGAATCTCCTAGTTGCATCCTTGTCAACTACATATCTGACTTTTTGACCCCTATTAGTAAGATCAAATACCCTTTGAACATTGTCAGCATCGACACAGATCCTTCCCCTGCCCGGGAACACCATTTCAGAGGTCTCTGGCTGGTAGAACTGCACCAAGAATTTACTGAAGTCCCCTGAAAGTGTATCTGATAAGTTCAAGAGGCCCCCAAACAACCTTGAGACTAGCACAGACTTCTGCGGCGGGGATAGCGAGTTGTTGAACTTCTCAAACCACCTTGGTGATGCCCTTATCCTGCCAGCTTGTGATGGTCGCTCCACATCTTCCCGGGCAGCCACCTCAACTCCTTCACCGCTGGCCTGATGTTAAAAAATTAAAAAAAATTAAACACAAGACAGAAAACTGGACTGAGAAAAAACTAGCAATGATCATTTGGATTAGTATTGCTAAAACTATATAAACATAAAATGGATCATGCCAACTAATGTGATGTTTTTGTGCAACTAAAAAGCTCATCATGGCAACTGAAGACTACCAGTGTGCAACCTGCAAGAAAACTAAGAAAACATACTAGACCTGACAACTACAAAAAGTTTTAGGGGATGTGCAACGATAAAACATGATATTGGAAAGAAGATAACAGCAACTAAAAAAAGGTTTGCAAGAAACTGTTCAATAGCTCATAAACACACACAAAAAACCACATACCTCAGCATCTGCTACGGAAGATGAGGCAGCTCCTCGACCAACTACTGCCTGCACAAAAATGGTGACCAGTGATGTCAACTACAAAGATGCCAACTCATGTCAACTTCCGCGAAAACTATATTTACATCAAGATGACCAGTGATGTCAACTACAAGATGGTTATTGAGCAACTAGAACAAAATAGTGGTGCCAACGGCTGCATAATTTTATCAGCGCCTAAAAAACCCGAGAAACATCGATATTCAAGGATTTACTTACCCTGGTAGATGATTCAGCTCGCCCTGTTGCTGCTGCATGTTTAGTCCGCTTTACAACCCGAAACCGATCAACATCCTAAGAAAATAAAAAAACATGGGCATGGGAAAAAATTATTATATGACACAAACAAAACCAAAATAAGGTGCGTGTGTCATCAGCATGCCACTTACCTCAACTTCCTCTCCCTCCTAAACACTATGCGCACGGCATGGCTGGTGATTAGCAGCACGCTTAGTCCTCCGGCGAAGGGACTGACTTCCAGAACCCTAATTAAGCAACAAAAAAACATGAAAAAAAGGACATAAGCATACACGGATAAGTTGAAAACAACTCAATGACGTAGAAAAAAATGAGAAAAATACATCTCCTTCATTGCCATCCGCATTTCTCCTATTATAACCATTTTTAGCCTGTTAGGGGAATACAAGAAAAGAAAACATAGTTAGAAGATGCGTAAATGAACTAGAGAAAACATAAAAGCTTGCTTTGATCTGCAGACCTCTACACATAAGCAAAACACCTAGTGCAAAAAACTGTAAAACATGAGGACAACCAACTACTACAGTGATGCAGCCAACTGGGCAGTCAACCTTGTGCAACTGAACAACTTATAAGCCAACTAGTTTCACTAAGGTAAGAAATAACTAGGCAGAAAAATAGTTAACTAAAGGCAGCCAACTGAGTATGATAATTTGTGCAACTGGGACAAACAAAAGGCCAACTAGTATAGCCAACTGGATTATATGGACAATTAGGTGCACCAGCAGGGCACCTACGGGGCCAACTCAAACACGGAAGCAAAGCAACTTGTGCAACTCAAACAGTATATAGACAACCTAGTACAAAATCAGGAAGCAAACCTAAGCATGACAACCTAGCAGCCAACCTAGTACTCCCTCCATTCGGAAATACTTGTCGGAGAAATGGATGTATCTAAACGTATTTTAGTTATAGATACATCCAATTTTATCCATCTCTAAGACGAGTATTTCGGGACGGAGAGAGTATAATGCAGAACATGTGGACAGCCAACTAGTATATGGATGCAGCCAACTGAACAACATATAGACAGTCAACCTAGTGCAAAACAGCAAACCAAATAAGCAGGACAAGTAGGGCAAGTGTAGAACATAGAGACAACCAACCAGTAAAACTAATGCAGCCAACTGAGCAGGCAACTTGTGCAACTGAATAGTGCATAAGGACAGCCAACTAGCATGTGAATGAAGCCAACTGGATAGAATTTTGTGCAACTAATAAAAAATCTCTACCAACTTGTGCAACTGAACAATATATAGACAACCAACCTAGTACAAATAAGAAGCCAACTAAGCATGACAACTAATGCAAAGTCAGAACATGTGAACAACCAACTAAAAAAGGGATGCAACCAACTGGGTAGAATTTTGTGCAACTAAACCAAAAACTAGTTCAATCAGCCATTACATTGCACACATCTAGGACATCATCTACCAACAACAAAAATGGTAGCAAGGACCAGAACATGGTATATGGACGGTATATTGGGCGCACACGTATCTCAAACCGCAAAAATCCCAAGCACCACTCGGCCATGACCAACAAAACACTCAGTAATGAATCCCCACCATCACTACCCCTTACAACCGCACAAAATTGAAGCAAGCCCAGAAAAGGGGCAGAAAAGGGACCCTATGTAGCCCGCCAAATCCGCCACCGTCAACCTGGCCACGACCTTATCCCCGGCGATGAGACAGAGAGGGGAAGGACAACAGAAGACCTTCACGGACGTCTGCGTCGACCGCAAATCCCAACAACCACTCCACCGGCACCAACACACCCTCCCGCCATGAATCCCCACCACCAATGTCCCTTGCCGCCGCACAAATCCAAGGACAGGAGAGTCCAACGGAAGCACACACGACACGTCTACACCAAATCGACCATACAAGGCAGTTGACGCCATAGGAACCCTAGGAATCCCATCCCGCCATTTCCGCCGCCGACGACCTCGAGACGACCTAGACCCCCGGCAACGGGACAGAGAAAGGAGGGATGCGGGATGCACTAGGTACCTGCAGCGCCGACGAGGGCTAGCAACGAATCCCCCCGCAGTCCACCGGAGATTTGGATAGCAGCGGCGCGAGTTGCCGCGGAGCGAGAGCGAGGGCGGAGGAGAGGAGCGCAGAATGGGGAGGAATGAGAGAGAAAGGGGGAGAAAGGGCGAGAACGGCTCGCGTTTCGAAAACGGCCGCCCACGATCTGCGCCACGCCTGCTTACATGTGGGTCCACGCTCATCCCGGATAAGGACAAACCGCCCATGATGTGCGGTTGCACGAAACAGACCAGGGAACACCTAGCGCTCGCGCGATGCTGATCGCGAGCAATCGTGTGGTCGCGTGCCGGCCACCCGTTCTCTCCAATTAGTACGCATGCACTTTTAAAGTTTTGGGTATAAAATCTCTACTTAATAATAAAGCACAGTGGGTTTCTGTCGTCCGCCACCCTTATATTTACAAAAAAAGTCCATGCAGTTTGTTGAAATCAACCCGCAGTCCATCTTTAAGTCATACCGAACCATTTTTTAGTTTTCTCGGAAACCCCCCTGAGACTTTAGGTAATCAACCCGCCGTACATATTTAAGTCATACGAATCGTTTTTTTGTGTTTTAACAGAAAACCCCCTGACCTTTCGGTTAATCAATCCACAGATTATCTAAAACAAAATTATCCATATCTTTTAAATCGTAACTCCGATTTTAACATATTATATATGAAATTTGATTAGAAAAATGTGTGGAATGCAAATATGTTGTTACTTTTAGCTGTTAAATATTTCTAAACTATTAATTTGGATGCAAACTTAATCTATAGTGCACGGTCTAGGGGGTTTTCCGCACTGGCGGCGATCCAAATTGCAAATAAACACACATTAAAACCAGATTGAGAGGGAAAAACATTGATAACCACGCATGCACAACTCTGAAAAAACTCGCGGGAAAAAACAACATTTTTCTCATCTTATTCTCAGCGATTGTGTGCGTGCGAGCGCGCGCGCGTGTGTGTGTTTGTGTGTGTATGTGTGTGTGAGAGAGACGTCTTAGGACTGACCACATTCAAATGCGTTTTCGTTGTGTGAGCATTGAGAGCACTGCCGGGAACACAAATGTGATGCCATTTTAAAATAAAGAACGTCTACATATCAAGGTCTCGAGTCGTGGTTATTGGGTTAAGAGCGTGTGCGTTTTTCTGTCCCGAAGCAACCCACGGGCTCTTTTGCTAGTAAAACAAAATAAAATTGGTCGAGCAAGTCCGATTTGTACGCCTAATGTGTAGCAATGAAGAATACCTGCGAGCAAGCTAGCCATCCGAGTCGTATGCATGCAACGTCATGCTAGCCATGCACGTCACTTTCCTAGACTAATCACCCGGCAACGTAGATTACAATTGACTACTCATCAACTGATAACGTACACGCGCGTACGCTAACTCGTCCGTCGAGCTGCAGTCGGATTCCGAATCCAGCCAGCCTTTACCTCATACCCGCCCGAAAGTCTATATATACAAGAACCAGCATGCATACCTTGCTACGCCAGCGTCCTTTACTGGTTTGACCTAAAGTTTTCACAAAGAAGATTGTTTACGCTACAACCTTCCGAGTAGCTAGCCATGGCATGCCTTGCTGCGCCAGCAGCGTCCTTCGCTCCTCTCTGCAGGGCCCCCTTTTCATCTCCAGCCAACTCGTATCAGCCGCCGGCCTCCATCGCCTCGTTGTCTCCTTCGTCTCCCCCTTTCTACCCCAGCCGTGTCATGGTGAGGTGGGAAGCTCCCCCCGCCGGCTGGCTGAAGCTCAATTTTGACGGATCTGTGTACAATGACGGGTCCGGCCGTGCCAGCATCGGCGGCGCCATCCGCAACTGCAACGGCCGCGTTCTTGCCGCCTTCGCCGAGCCGACGGAGCACTCGACGGTGGGCATAGTGGAGGCGAGGGCGCTCATCCGCGGGTTGCGCCTCGCGCTAAGTCGCTTCCGCGGCAGGCTGGTGGCAGAAGGAGACGACCTGATGCTGGTGGAGCTCCTCACCGGCCAGGAGACGCAGACACGCGTACCTCGGGCCATGCAAGATGAGATCCTCATGCTGCTTGGGTGCTTCACGGCGTACAAGGTCCAGCACATCTTCCGCGAGGGCAATCAGGTCGCCCACGTCCTATGCAAAGAGGCGTATCAGCGGCCAGGAGTGTGGGCCGGCGGGATCGTGCCGCACGCCGTCTGGGAGAAGGCGCAGGACGACGTGCACGGCGTCGCGCACGAGCGGCTCTTCAAGAAGAAGTTATGAGAGCATCGTCATGCGTTGGTTCCTTGAAGAAATGGAAGATTGATGCGTACCAAGCCAAACCGTGGAACGGCGGCCGGCCAGCTGGTCCAAGAACATCGCCGGGAGGAGGAGCTATGGGTTTATTCAAGCATGGAAGATGAAGCGTACTAAGCCAAGGGGCGGCATGGCGGTCGAAGAACATTGACAGGGTGGTGCTGGCTTCATGGGCGTGATAAGCTGCTTGGTAGAGATGGTCTATGTAGCCGGTGGAGTCGACCGGTTCATATGAATTATTTCTACTCCCTCCCTCCTGGTCATTGTATGATCTAAGATTTTTAAGATTGTACAATGCATTTGATTACGGATGAGTCTTGAACGGTGATGCACCATGATATTTGTGTTAATGATTTTCGGAAACACTAACGCCCACACGTGTGGGCGTTTGCATCTCGCCCACACGCGTGGATCCGCGTCCGTTTGTGGGTGCACGAATCTTGGCATGTTTGTGGTGCCACGTAGGACCGGGCTGGTGTTTGGACATTCACTCGGTCGCCCACACGTCCGTTTCACCACACGGAGGGGCCGGTGTGTGGGCGTTTAGCAGTTCGCCCACACGCCAGTTTTCACTCACGCACAAGGGCTGGTGTGTGGGCATTTGCCATCTCGCCCACACGCCCGTCTCCTCTCCCACACCCAAGCTGCCAGTTGCCATGTGTTTTGCAGTGTACATGACAACTGCCCTAATGTGCTTGTAAGCAGATGGCAACTCTCTTTTTTTTACCCGAACATGTCAGTTGCCATGTGTTCTGCAGGGTACACGGCAACTGCCCTAGTGTGCTTGTAAGCAGATGGCAACTCTCTCTTTACCCGAACATGTTGTTTTGTCATGTCTTTTTGTAGCGCTACACGGCAACTGCCTAGTGTTAGCAGGTGGCAAATCCTAAGGTTTTCAAATCATGGCAAATGTTGTAAACCAGACCATACATGGCAACTGCTTAGTGTTAGTAGGTGGCAACCTCTAAAGTTTTCAAATCATGCAACTATAGTAACCAAACCATACATGGCAACAGCTGCAGTTGTCCAAAATGGCATCTCGCACTTGACCGGAGATGGCAACTGCAGTTGAGCAACCATGGCAACTGTAGTTGTCCGACATGGCAACTGTAGTTCAGCGACATGGCAACTGCAGTTAAACGGACATTGAAGAGGGTCCGGACCATGGCAACTGCAGGGACGCGTGCTGACTGTCACGCGGGGTGTGCGGGACCGTGAGGTAGGTGGCTGAGAGAGGTCGTGTGGCAGTTATTCATTTTGCCCACACGTAGGCGTGTAAGAGGGACCGCAAAGAAAAAAAAAGGCGTGTGGCGCTAGTTGTTTTGCCCACACGTAGGCGTGTGGGCTGGTCCTCTTAGACACCACACAAAACGTGTGGCCAGACGCCTTAACGCCTACATGTGTGGCAGTTATCGTCGTCCATGATTTTTACGTTCCCTATTAAATCACCAACAACACAAGTCATATCCGCGGAGGCTACAGATTGACCAGCTTTTTCTTTGGCTTTCCATGCAAAGAATTCTCTGTATTACTGTACAATTTACAAAGAAATTTACACTTGAAGTTGCAGCCGGCTCGTTTGCTACGTGCGTGAACTTACTCCACCAGAAGAATCTTAGGAGGCACGCCATGTCTAGCTTAGGAGGCTAGCTTCAACATACGCGATAGTCATCGGCCTAACTTGTGTACTTCAACAGCAGCGCATGGCGGCGAGGCGGTGGTATGGACAGCAGTGTGTTACTCGGGAGTATGACGGTGTCGGCGTCAAGAAATGCTAGACTCACAGATAGATTCCTACGGGATTTTTGTTACGGACTCATGTGTAAAGTTATGGCCGGAGATAATATACCTGGCCATCCCTCGGGCCGGGCTTAACAAAGCCCGATAAAGAAACTTAGGCCCAGGCATCGGGCCTAAAAATCAGGTCCAAGCCCGGGCCGACAATGTAAAAGCCCACGGGCCGGGCCTCTTAGTTAAATCGCTAATATGGTAGGCCTAGGCCTGGCCCAGCATTTGGGCTTAAAATCTAGGCCCAGGGCCAGCCCGTGGACAAGGTCAGGCTAGGCCGGGTCGGGCTGCCCATGGCCAGGTATACAGGAGAAGATTAGGGAGGAAAGGTCCCACCAGCTGAAATCTGGCGTGTTGGTTGGTCAGAGAGGAGTCCGTTGAACCATTCCATATCAGATTTCCGTATGTGTAGGCTTTTTGGTCGGCGTCCGTGTGTTGATCGAAATAAGTGGTTGCACCATTCAGACCCTGCGTGGGTGCCGCGGTGATGGGGCACTAAAGTGATGGTGCATAGCTAGACAGGTGGGGATCCAGCATGGTGTGACTCTGCACAACGTGGCTGTACAACGAGGTTACAACAGAGAAGCACGGCGTAACCATGCGAGATGGTGGTTGGGGAGAGAAGACGGATATACTACTACCTTTGTACCAAATTATAATATGTTTTTTAGCCTAAGTAAAAATACACTTCATATTTTAATAGTGAGGTAATACGTGCGGACCCGTGTGGTCATTGAAAACAGAGAGTGACTCCGGCCGACATTCTTATTTTCCCGATGCTTCGAACTGGTTTAAGGTTGAGATAAGATTAAAATTTAAAAGTACATGATGTCGATTTTAGGGATTAAGAGGATAAGGTTTGATTCCAACAAGACATATGAATTGGTGCTGTTTTTTTGAATGGACTGGCTCACACTTGTCCGAGAAGCACGACGATGCACACAAAGTCATCCACACCAAGAACTATGGAAACGAACATGCCACCAACCACTAGTCTTATTTTTAATAATTTTTCACGTTTTTAAATTTTGTTCCCAATTGAGGAAAATGTTTGAAATTAAAAGAACACAATTTTATAACATATACTACTTTTTTTTAGAACATATACTAGCTTCTAAAACCCTCTTTTTTTATAAGCGGTCACGGGTCAAGTGGACCGGCCCATTTGCGCTGTCCTTCAGCGAAAGCTTCCTCGTTTGACGCCTACGTTGCCTAAAAAAAAAAGAGCTCTCGTTCTAGTGCTCCAGCTGAAAGCTTGTCGACACCTCAAAAAAAAAACCTGAAAGCTTGTCGGCCATGGCAGTGGCCGCCTCTCCATCTCTGAGTCTTCCTCCACCCGCGCAACGCGCCACTTCAAAGCCGCGACGCCGCACGCCGCCGCGAGACGTGGTCTCATGGACGGCCGCCATCGCGCACCCGGCGCGGGAGGGCGACCTGCCGGCGACGGCCGCGGCGCTCTCCGCCATGCTCTCCTCCCCCGCCGCGCCTGCGCCCAACGACGTCACGCTCCTCACCGTCATCTCCGCCTGCGCCGGCGCCCCCTCTTCCCCGCTCACCCGCCCCCTCGCGCTATCTCTCCACGCCCTCGCCATCAAGCTGTTCCCGGCCACCTCCTCCTCTGCACCTGCCTCGCGCGGTTCTACCTCGCGCCCCGCCTCCCCCACCACGCCCTCCAGCTCTTCGGCTTCATGCCTGTCAGGTCCGTGGTCACCTACAACACCATGATCACCGGTCTCATGCGCAACGGCCTCGTCGCCGCCGCGCGCCTGGTGTTCGACGGAATGCCGGACCCGGATAAGGTCTCCTGGACGGCGCTCATCGACGGGTGCGTCAAGAACGGGCGCCACGACGAGGCGATCTGCTGCTTCCATGCCATGCTGCTGGACGGCGTCGAGCCAGACTACGTCACGCTGGTAGCTGCTATTTCCGCGTGCGCTGAGGTTGGCGCGCTCGGTCTTGGTATGTGGGCGCACCGGTTCGTGACCAGGCAGAGGCTGGAGGGCAACATCCGCATCGCCAACTCGTTGATGGACATGTACGCTCGGTGCGGTCAGGTGGAGTTTGCACGGCAGGTGTTTGACAGCATGAGGAAGCGGACGGTGGTCTCGTGGAACTCGATGATCGTCGGGTTCGCTGCCAATGGACGGTGCACGGACGCCATCAAGCATTTCGAGGCAATGCGGAAGAAGGGGTTCAAGCCAGACGCTGTGACGTTCACGGGCGTTCTCACGGCCTGCAGCCACGCCGGCCTCACTGACGAGGGGCTGAGGTACTACGAAGCCATGAGGGCAGAGCACGACATCGCAGCGAGGATGGAGCACTACGGGTGCGTGGTCGACCTGCTCGGCCGGGCCGGGCGCCTGGACGAGGCCATGAGCGTGGTGGCGACCATGCCGATGCGGCCAAACGAGGTGGTGCTGGGAGCCCTGCTCGCTGGGTGCCGGATGCACGGGGACGTCGACATGGCCGAGCAGCTGATGCAGTACCTCCTCGAGCAGGACCCCGGCGGCGACTCGAACTACGTGCTGCTGTCGAACATCTATGCCGCTGTGGGGAAATGGGATGGCGCAGGCAAGGTCCGGAGCCTGATGAAATCCCGGGGAGTGAAGAAGAGGCCTGGCCGGAGCTCCGTGGAGATCAACGGCGACGTGCATGAGTTTGTCTGCGGGGATCGGTCTCATCCACAGGCTGCGGAGGTGTTCGACATGCTTGGCCTGCTGAGCCATGAGATGGCAGGGCGTGAGGCCGTGAGCTATGAATGAGCACTGGAATGCAGAAGACTGGAGGCTTTCAGTAGTCACCAGGTCCTGCGTTTCAAGCATTTGTAAAAGCTGCTGTTGTTGCGGCTCCCGTTTCATCCAACATGTACAGTAATACAGATACAGGTGATGAGATGGATCTTTTGCCGTCGACAGTGTAATTCTTTAGAAGCAAATCCACATGGCTTATCATCGTATGCTCATCTCGTGATGTATATATGATCAGTTCAATCAAACAAATTTCTGAAAGGTGAAGAACAACACAAGCACCTGAACTGATAACGTTAGAAGATCATGTATTCATTTGTACTCACCTACTCCTCTTTCAAAGACAAGGGGGAGCGAATATACATGTCTTTATTTGTGCACATTTTTTCTCGCCTATCATAACTATGGTGACCTCCAACGGCTTGATAGATAATAAGAAGAGAACATGGCGCAAGCATATACTTCTAGTTAGAAAGTTACACCCAAACAAGCATTCCCCTGGTTTGCACTGCAAGAGAAACAAAAAGACCTTCTCCATAAGTTGGTTTGGAAAAACAAAAGTTAGGAATGAGTGACACCAGAAAGACGATGTGCACGGCGTGGCGCACGAGCGGCTCTTCAAAAAGAAGTAACGAGAGCATCGTCGTATGTTGATTTCTTGAAGAATAGAAGCAGACGAAACGTACAAAAAGAAGCGGCGACATGGTGACCGGTTGGTGTTGGCTTCATGGGAGTGATAGGCTGCTTGGTAGAGAAATGGAGATTGTCTATGTGACCGGTGGAGTCGACCGGTTCATAATTAAGATCCATACGCAAGGACAAATTTATTAGCTTGTTTGTAGAAGTGCAATTGTTTCTACTCCCTCCCTCCTAGCCATTGCATGATCTAACATTTTTGAGATTGTACAATGCATGTGATTATGGATGAGTCTTGGATGATGCACCGTCATATTTGTATTAATGATGTTTATGTTCTTATCACAAAGAAAATGATGTTTATGTTCCCTATTAAATCACAAAACAACATAAGTCCCATCCAGCCAGAGTGCCAGACGAGAAACATACACCATCCCTCCCGGTCGTGAGATTTGCCCGTGTGTCATGCACTCCGTCCCCGTCAGCCTAGATATGCTGGAGGCTACAAGTTGGCCAGTTTTTTTTCTTTCCATCCAAAGAATTCTCTGCATTACAATTTACAAAGAAGTTTTTTTAGAACAATTTACAAAGAAGTTTAGTCTTGAAGTTCCAGCCGACTCACACTTGCCCTCAGGAGGACCAATATGCACACAGAGGCACACCGAAAACACAGCAGCAAGCATGCCGCCAAGTCACTACTGCTCCCTCCGTTCCTAAATCTTTGTCTTTCTAGAGATTTCAACAAGTGACTACACACAAAGTAAAATAAGTGAATCTACATTCTAAAATATGTCTACATACATCCGTATGTTGTAATCCATTTGAATGTCTAGAAAAACAAATATTTAGAAACGGGGGAGTAGAAGCGTAGCAACACAAGCCAGCTAGGCAGCTACCCACCTACCCGACGACTTAATGGGGGAGGGTGAACCGGAAACTGGGAGGTCATGTGAAAAAAGAAGCAAAAAAATTGACCCATCGTAATTAATAGGTAATTGGATGGGCAATGTGTACATGTTGTGTGGGTTTATTTAAAAGGTTAATTGGATATATAACCCTACAATTTTAATCAGTTGGAGAAATGTCATCACAATTTTTCACGTTGGGAATGCCACGAGATTTCTGGACCCCTCAAAAAGATATGGCATTCTACACGGTGAAAGAACCAAAAGGCTCATATGACGTCATTCTATTCTCACTGAAATTACCATCTCATCATCTTCTTCACCCAATCTTTCTTACCACACTATTGTGGTACTGAGACCATGGTTAGCCGGTGGAGCTCCCTTTCCTCACCTTGGGCAGTGGACCAGGGGAGGGTGCAACTTGGGTTGGGAGGGGCAGTGAGGCGGTGTGGCAGAGACACTAGCTGTGATGGATGGAGATGGCGGATCGATCGGCGGAGGAGGGTGATGTGGTCACCTATTACAGGTATGGTCAAGAACTCATCATTTGGGACCCACATGGAGCCCATCATCATCATAGGCAAGTCCCTGGACCATGCCAACATTCGGATGCGCCCATCAGGAAGTTCACTCGGACGGCATGCGGCACTCGGACAACCACACGTCACTCGGCTGATGGACCACCACTCAGACATAGAAGGCAGGAGGACGTCGTGGGAGCTGCAACAGTCGAGGAATCCTAAGTCATCCTTTAACAAGAGTCATGGCTACAATTACCTGTAACTGCCGTAGTAAGAGGCTCATTATACTAGTAACTGACTCATTTAGTGTCATTAGATACCTCGGCGGCGTGGGAGACATGGGGCTGCAGCGCACTCTATATAAGCCACATCCCACTCCACAGCCAAAAACACGCAATCTTTGTAACCATACCCATCAAATCAAAGCAAGCTCACGGCACGAGACATAGGGATTTTACCTCCGCCGAGAGGGGCCTGAACTCGTTAAACACCGAGTGTTACACATGCGTTGTAGCTAGGTTCTGCCCCTTATTCGTACCCCTGGCACTCATTGTGAGGATCGTAACCCTGATGGTTGGCGCCCACCTTGGGCCGGGTGTCTAGCAAAATTTCACGGCGTAGGTGAATTTCTTCATCATCATGTCAGTCGGTGGCGAAATCCATTTCGGGACGATCTCCTTCATCCCCAACGACTAAGCGTGGTTGCGCAAGGCCCCGTTGGACGTGGAAGTGTTGCCCGTCCGTGGTGCCACGCATTTTCACGCCTCGTGATGTGGTCACCTATTTTAGGTAGGGTCAAGGACCCATCATTTGAGACCGACTGGGGCGCATCACCATCATAGGTAGGTCCCTGGACCATGCTAACGTTCGGATGCATACATCAGGAGGTTCACTCGGACAGCTCAACGGTACTCGGACAATCACATGTCACTCGGCTGATGGATCACCACACGGACATAAGAGGGTGATAAGTCTCCACCGTGTCTATAATTTTTATTGTTCCATGCTATTATATTATCTGTTTTGAATGTTTTATATGCATTATTATGCTATTTTATATTATTTTTTGGATTAACTTATTAACCTAGAGCCCAGTGCCATTTTTTGTTTTTTCCTTGTTTTTGAGTTTCGCAGAAAAGGAATATCAAACGGAGTCCAAACGAAATAAAACTCTCGCGATTATTGTTCTTGAACCCGAAGACACCCAGAGGACTTGGAGTCCAAGCTAGGAGAGCCACGAGGCGGCGGCAAGGGTGGAGGGCGGGCCCTAGGGGGGCCTATCTTGTGGACCCCTCGGGGATCCCTGACCTACCTCTTCGTCCTATATATTCACATATATTTCAAAACCCAATAGAACTTGACAAAAAATAGTTGTCAAAATTCACAAAGAAAATGTTCACACAACCAGAAATATTCGAAAGTGAATTTAGGACATTTTAAAGTTTGAATATAATGAAATTCAAATTATATTTAAATTTACAAGCGGAAAGGAGAGAAAGAAAAAGAACAAGAACAATACAAAAAGAAACGACCCAACCAGCCAGCTAGGCCAACTAAGGCCCAGCTAGCCAACCGAGCTCACCTTGTGCGGGCCCTACTCTCTCTCTCTCTCTCTCTACTGGTAGGCAGGACCCACCCATCAGGGTCACCCTAATCTCCCACAACCGTCGTCCGACGCACGCGCCTACGTCGCGCATGAGCCAAGCGTGCCTACGATCTCCACTCGCGCTCTCTGTGCGAGACATCGGCTGTAGCCATGCCCGATAAATAGCTACCGAGCGCCTTTGCAAAAGATCTCTGCCACCGCTTGTAAACGCCGCCAGGCTACTCGCTGGGAGACCCCCAACCTCCGCCACTAACCTAGCCCAACGCCGGCCAAATTCTGGCGAAGCAGGCCACTGATGAGTGATATTTTTACACTCACTAACCCTTTGTTTAAACCGAAATATTTCATTAAAATAGAGATATTCGCTCCGATATTGCTACTAATGATGGTCACATTATCTAGCCGTTATGACAATATCTAGTGAGCTTAGTAACTTTAGTGACTAACTTATGCTAAAGCAACCTTTGTAATGTAGGTAGTACAAAGCTTGCCATGATTTGTTTAGGCGGATTTGCTAAACATCGATTGCCTAGAGGTCCTTTTCGGGCCAATCAATTTCACATACATCTTGCAGGTAGAGACAGGAAGGCGATGGCGAGTCAAGACCTTACCGGAGATAGAAAACAATGCGGTGTCGACAAGGGGGGCAAGGATAAGGGTTGGCATGTTTTGTTGTGTTTTCGTTTTGCTGTGCCGCTCAAATTAGATGGTTGCCAGTCCAGTGGCTCGGACAGTTTGCCGACTAAAGCGAGATAGGGAGCGGGGAGTCCATCTACCCAAGGAAATCACTCGCATGTGACGGTGCGGAAGAAAGCGTCTGGAGGTTTAAAATAAATCATAACCCTTAAATATCAATCGAATGGCTCAAAAAATTAATTGATATGCAGAAAAAAAATCAGGCAACGGATGAACAAGTGCTTTTTTCCAAGGTTAAATAAGTGCCCCCTTATTTATGCTCTTCTTTTAGTATTTGAGACGCTGGTGGCAATATAGCTTTTATTTTAGGTTGGTGCGATATAGCTATAAGAATGTACGTGACTCAAGCCTGACCGAAAGCAGCTAAATCTCCGCCGCCTCCTCCTCCTCCAAGAAAGAAAGTGAGGGTTCGTGCCTCTCGCCGGTGCCAGCGTAGATCCGCCTCGTCTACGGTCGCCCTAGGGCCATGGAGGCGCGGTGGATCCTGGCAAGGGCCGGTGGGAGGGCTCCGTTTTTAGTCGTTTTTTTTCAATCTTGTTAGGGTTTGTGTCCTGTTCAGGAAGGCGAGACGGCGGCGGCTCCCTAAAGATGGAATAAAGGTCTCCCTGCCTAGCCCCTGTTCCGGCGGTGCGTCTAGCATCGTTGGTGGTCGTGTGGAGGTGTGTCTCCGGCAGATCTATCTTTAGTGGATTTGCTCGGATCTCGTCGTTGTTCGTCTACGTTCGTGTGTCGTCGGTTTGGATCCTTTCGATCTACGTCATTTTTCATCGGCGGCGGTTGCTGTTCTGGGATACTGGTCCTATGGGGCCTTAACACGACGACTTCCCGACTGTCTACTACAACAAGTTGTGCCCGGCTCCGACGATGGAGGGGCGATGACGGCGGCGCGCCTTCGGCTTGCTTCGGTGCTTGTAGTTGTCGCTAGGTGGTCTACGGATCTGGATGTAATTTTTATTTCTGGTGTTCGTTGTACTGCCATGATTGAAGATGAATAGATTGGAAGTTTTTGCGAAAAAAAAAAGGTCCGTGACTCGAAAAAAGAAATAGAAAATAGGCCCGTGGCCTCCTCTATGTCGCTGTGCACAGTTGGTTATTCGGCCTGGCCCATGCACAGTTGGTTATTCGGCCGGTCTACTCTACCGGCCCAATAGACCATCTACAGCAAGTCAGCAAGCCTCGCGTAAAAAAGATGAACCCGGAAGAAAAAAAGAAGCGAATCCGAAGCCTCAGTTTGAATCCGATATATGCTCGAGTATACCCACGCGTTTACTCGAAAGCTATATAAGGACCGGCTACACATGGCGATGGCGTGCCTCCTCGCTTCCTTCTTTGTTTGATCCATACTTTCTCAAGAAACAAAGCTTGGATCGGCTATAGCTGTGCGTAGCTAGACTAGACATGGCGTGCCTCCTCGCTGCGCCAGCTTCCTTTGCTCCACCTTTCTGTAGGATCCCCTTTCCGTCTCCAACGACGCCGTTTCACTCGTATCAGCCGCCCACCTCCACATCTCTGTCTCGTTCCTCTCCTCCGTTCTACCCCAGCCGCCTTATGGTGAGATGGGAAGCTCCCCCGGCGGGCTGGCTGAAGCTCAATTTCGACGGATCCGTGTACAACGACGGGTCCGGCCGTGCCAGCATCCGCGGCGCCATCCGCGACTGCAACGGCCGCGTTCTTGCCGCCTTCGCCGAGCTGACAGAGCACTCGACGGTGGGCATAGTGGAGGCGAGGGCGCTCATCCGCGGGCTGCGCCTCGCGCTAAGTCGCTTCCGTGGCAGGCTGGTGGCGGAAGGAGACGACCTGATGCTGGTGGAGCTCCTCACTGGCGAGGAGACGCAGACGCGCGTGCCTCGGGCCATGCAAGACGAGATTCTCATGCTGCTTCGGTGCTTCACGGCGTACAAGGTCCAGCACATCTTCCGGGAGGGCAATCAGGTCGTCCACATACTGTGCAAAGAGGCGTATCAGCGGCCAGGAGTGTGGGCCGGCGGGATCGTGCCACACGCCGTCTGGGAGAAGGCGCAGGACGACGTGGATGGCGTGGCGCACGAGCGGCTCTTCAAGAAGAAGTTATGAGTGCATCGGCATGCGTTGGTTCCTTGAAAAAATGGAAGATTGATCCGTACCAAGCCAAACCGTGGAACGGCGGCCGGCCGGCTGGTCCAAGAACATCGCCGGGAGGAGGGGCTATGGGTTTATTCAAGCATGGAAGATGAAGCGTACTAAGCCAAGGGGCGGCATGGCAGCCGGCCGGTCGGTCCAAGAACATTGACAGGGTGGTGCTGGCTTCATGGGCGTGATAAGCTGCTTGGTAGAGATGGTCTATATAGCCGGTGGAGTCGACCGGTTCATATGAACCATACACGGCGACAAATTTAGCTTGGTTGTAGAAGTGCAATTATTTCTACTCCCTCCCTCCTGGTTATTGTATGATCTAAGATTTTTAAGATTGTACAATGCATTTGATTACGGATGAGTCTTGAATGGTGATGCACCATGATATTTGTGTTAATGATGTTTATGTTCCCTATTAAATCACCAACAACACAAGTCATATCCGCGGAGGCTACAGATTGACCAGCTTTTTCTTTGGCTTTCCACGCAAAGAATTCTCTGTATTACTTCTACAATTTACAAAGATTTTTTTTACCAGATCGCGCTATCAACTTATTTCACCTTTCTCGATGATTAGGACAAAATTGTATCCCTTAGGAACCGTACATGCACCTTTGTTTGGATGCCGATCTAATACTGTTACAATACGAAATACTTGAAGGCCACACGCAATTGACTCACCTACATTTTATGCTCCCACCCTTTTGTAGAAAAAGCCTTTGCCTATGGGGAAGTGCTCACATCAACTCCAATTTGGATGGAGCTTCTCGATGGGTTAGAGCGTTTGCGAACCAAAAAGGGGGAAAACCCATCCTCCAAAGTAGTGAAGTGAGCCAGTACAATAAGACAATAGGTCTCATGGGCCAAGCCTGCTATCAGGCAGTGAGTGGGAATCAATCCTAAAAGAGAGAAGGTCTAGTGCTCTCAGAAAATATTTGATTCGCCGAAAAATTGGCTTTATCAGACCAATCCATGTTCAGAAGCCTTCCATCAAAAGTCAGTGGTCTAGGCCGCTTTCCTTGACTTTGAGTTGGATCTCATTCTTTTTCCCGGCACAAAAAGAGGGTAGACTTCATCCGAGACACATGGATTCTTTTGCTTCCTTCAAAGAACTCGTCTTTGAGCCTCTAAAAAGAAGGGCATAGTATCCCAGCCACCTAGACCACCTAAAAGGAAGGAATTGGTCTTTAGCTTTGAGTGATCCAATCATTGGTGAATGGGTTCAGTAAGGTAGAAGGAAAGGGCCCCTCCCGACCTGGGAAATTCACAGCAGGAAAGACTGGCGCCGATCAGTGAAAGCGAACCCTTCAGTACATCGCGTTCAACCCTCCCTCAAAATCCCATTTGTTTTATTGAGAAACCACTCTTGATCCTCTAATGGCTCTTCTCCGTCTATAACTCAAAGTCCATCTGTCTCTTGGGGAAGCGCTTTAGAGTGCCTAGAAGATCCAACAAACGGGGGTGCCAATGCTGTCCCAAGACCAGATCACGGTAGGTAGCTGCTTTAAAGAGGTTGGGAGACAGACAGGTGAACAATCTTCTTCTTGTTTTCTCCGACCTAGAGCACTCTTTTTTTTCAATCGTACGAAGAAACTCCGTGAAAAACCCAGCTATCACTCCTATGAGACGGCTAACTCCCAACTCCCGATACATTCTTTTGAGTCGACCAAAGAACCCGTTGGTTTGGACATAGTTTCTTTGTTCCTGTGTTTCTGTTTTGCTCTCCCCCTTTTTTCACTTAGTTTAGTTGGAATGGAAAGAGAACTTCCTTCAGTTTTTCTTTTTTTTGTTGCCTGGTTCGGTCTCTCCGAGTGGAATAAGTGGGTCCTTCTTCTTTTTCTTGACTGATGAAGGTCGAAACTGAAGATCGAATCAAGCGGAGTCTGGATTCCTATGTTCGTACCAACTCAAATGATTGATGAATTGGATCTTGAGTATGCTCACTTTGCTACTCAGCAAGGGTGAAAGAATGACAAAGAGACTGACATCACAGAGGATGGGAAGGACCCAATCGCCTGCCTCTTTCTTGTTCCACCCCCTGGTGAGTAATTTATAGCTCAGAACACGAGATAGGCAGATATGTGACATAGAAAAAATTGCTTTCATTGACAACAAGACTCTCTTCCTGATTGGGATTGGTCTGTGCAGGATCTCCTTCCCTATGGGACTCTTGCTTCCCTTTGAAAGAGGCAGACCCCTACTTCAATTGCCATCTGACGACTCTTCCCCGGCTGTGGACTCAGACCTCTCGCAACCAAAAAAAAAGAAAATCAAAATCAAACGAATCCGAATATAACCAATCTATCGCCTTTGATGACTCATTGACAGCCTCCTCAACCCAAGCTTCCATCTCCTGCTCCAGACATTGGCGCTTGCTCGCGCTAGTCCATGAAAGGTGGATGAAGGTGAGTTTGACTACGAACTCGAGGATGCTGGGAGCGATCGCTTTTCAGGGAATCACTCCCGTCGAGAGGCCCTCTTCCTCCCTTTTTCTGAATCTGGTAGAGAGGCAAAAGAGAAGTCCAGAGAGACCTTGACTCTTTCAGGGAAAGGAGGGAGATCAAATGCGAGATGGAGTCCTTGCCGAATGGAATGGACATCCTTGGGGACAGCTGTGTAAGACTTAATTTACCATAAAATTGGACGGAAAAACTACTAAAAAGATCACAAGAAACCCAGCTCAAAGTGAATGGAGAGAGAACCCCTACGCCTTGGAAGGATATGAAGTTGTTCGGACACTCATAGACAAGTAAACTCCAATCCAGGATCCCTCGAAAAGTGAAGTGAACTAGCCAGGTAGAACATTCAGGTTAGGAAAAAAGTCTTTCATGTCAAGGTGAACATAGACAGACAATGTTAGTTTGTTTTCCTTAATTCTCAGAGAAAAGACTCGTTGCTGGAACCGAGAGCACGGGCGATTGCTTTCTTTCTGACCTTCAGCCGAGAAATTCCATACCTTCCACCGACTTATTTTGTGTGTGGCCAGAACGTGATGCTTTCCAATGCCGAGTACTTTTCTTAACAATGTATGAAGCCCATAAAACCTAAATCGATCCAAATCCACGACCTTGACGATCGAGGAAAAAGGGTATGTATTATTATGGTGTGAGCCTTCTTTCTTTTTGGCCTTAGATTATCATAAGCGAGGAATGGTGGGTGCTAGCCTTCAGACTATACTTTATTGTAGGGAAAGGGAAAAAATGGAGAATATCTTTAAGAACCCTAGATAGAATTTCACTTGGAGTAACAGGGGTCAGGTCACACTATATCAATATCATAATTCTCTTTTTTTAATTGATACTGATTAGCCGTAAATCAATTTGATTTTGTTATGCCATTAAGAAAACACTATTTGGGATACAATACCCATTTTAGAACCATTCACTACTAACAAATAGAATCTATCAAAATAACAAATAATACAGTTAATGGTTCCAATTTTTCCTAAATTTGGCAGTCTGTGACAGTAAATCCTTTATCTTTTCAATAGAAAGAGAAGGTATTTAAGCAATGTGTGTTTTGAGATACAATCAATCAAAGAGAATAAAATTGGGTCCAATAAAAAACAGGAATGAATTTATTAAAAGGGATTGGAAAGGGATAAGTACAAAGGGACTCAACGATCTAAAAAATCAAAAAGGGTTTAATAATCCCCTCCTACGAATAAAAATTAGTAAAATAATGTGGATGAATAAGATTTTGCTCGATTTTGGATCCGATTCGGCGGCATGGCCAAGCAGTAAGGCAGGGGACTGTTGTAGGACCTTGAATTAAGTGTAGAGGGGGGGGGGGTGATTAGACTACTTGACCAATTAAAAACTTAACCTTTTCCTAATTTTAGTCTTTGGCAGATTTTAGCTATCTTAGCACAAGTCAAGCAATCTTCACACAATTCAAGCAAGCATGCAAAGAGTATATGAGCAGCGGAAAGTAAAGCATGCAACTTGCAAGAATGTAAAGGGAAGGGTTTGGAGAATTCAAACGCAATTGGAGACATGGATGTTTTTGTCGTGGTTCCGATAGGTGGTGCTATCGTACCTCCACGTTGATGGAGATTTCAACCCACGAAGGGTAACAGTTGCGCGAGTCCACGGAGGGCTCCACCCAAGAAGGGTCCACGAAGAAGCAACCTTGTCTATCCCACCATGGCCGTCGCCCACGAAGGACTTGCCTCACTAGTGGTAGATCTTCACGAAGTAGGCGATCTCCTTGCCCTTACAAACTCCTTGGTTCAACTCCACAATCTTGTTGGAGGCTCCCAAGTGACACCTAGCCAATCTAGGAGACACCACTCTCCAAGAAGTAACAAATGGTGCGTTGATGATGAACTCCTTGCTCTTGTGCTCCAAGTGATAGTCTCCCCAACACTCAACTCTCTCTCATAGGATTTGGATTTGGTGGAAAGAAGATTTGAGTGGAAAGCAACTTGGGGAAGGCTAGAGATCAAGATTCATATGGTAGGAATGGAATATCTTGGCCTCAACACATGAGTAGGTGGTTCTCTCTCAAAAATAGTAAGTTGGAAGTGTAGGTTTGTTCTGATGGCTCTCTCGACGAATGAAGAGGAGGTGGAGGGGTATGTATAGCCTCCACACAAAATCTAACCGTTACACACAATTTACCAATCTCGGTGGGACCGAATCAACAAACTCGGTCAGACCGATTTAGTAAACCTAGTGACCGTTAGGGTTTTCGGTGGGACCGACATGCAACTCGGTAGGGCCGATATGGTTAGGGTTAGGGCATAACGTAATCTCGGTGAGACCGATTACACAAACTCGATGAGATCGATTTTGGTAATAAGCTAACCAGAGAGTTGGTCAGGTAAACTCGGTGGGACCGATTCGCTCATTTCGGTGAGACCGAAATGCTACAAAAAGGAAACAGAGAGTTTACATTGCAATCTCGGTGGGACCGATCGCTCACTTTGGTTGGACCGAAACATTGCGAAGGGAAACAAAGAGATTACAATCCCATCTCGGTGAGACCGAGATCCCTATCGGTGAGACCGATTTGCCTAGGGTTTGTGGCAGTGGCTATGACATCTAAACTCGGTGGCGCCGGATAGAAAGAATCGGTGGAGCTGGGTTTGGCTTTAGGTTTAGGTCATATGTGGATATGAGAAAGTAGTTGAGGGTTTTTGGAGCATATCACTAAGCAACTTGAAGCAAGAAACTCATCAAGCAACACCTCATCCCTCCTTGATAGTATTGGCTTTTCCTATAGAATTAATGTGATTTTGGATCACTAAAATATAAAATATAGAGTCTTGAGCTTTTGAGCTTGAGCCAATCCTTTTATCCTTAGTATTTTGTGGGATCCACTTTCCTCATCCATGCCATGCCATTCATTGAGCTTTCCTGAAATATTTGTCTTGGAATAGTATTAGCTCAATGAGCTATATGTTGTTAGGAATTACCAAACCACCTAGGGATAGTTGCACTTTCAATCTCCCCCTTTTTGGTAATTGATGACAACATATAGATCAAAGCTTCGACAAACGATAATAGGATTGAAAAACATCGTCGCTTTGAGAAGTATGTGATAAGCAAGAGCTCCCCCTAAATTTGTGCATAGTTTAAGATTTGCTTTGGACTGCAAATGCATAAGGAATTAGGCTCATGGGTTACTCTTCCATGTCACATACATCTTGGTGGAGCGCTCAAAATAATAAAGATTGAATACATGCACTCATCACCAGGCAAAGTGAATGACCATATAAAGATAAATGGGATAATATCATCTAACAAGCATAAGTGTAGCTTATGATCAAACACATGATCATCAATGTCTCACAGGCAATAACGTAGTATCTCAAGCAAGCAAAAGCAAATAAAGTTCAACCACGAAGACAAGAGAGAACAAAAGCAAACTCTCTCTCTCTCTCGAAGCCTATGATCTATACATTTTTCTCCCCCTTTGGCAACAAGTTACCAAAAAGTTCATAGAAAATGCATAGTGCTATTTCGTCTCTCGGGCTTGGTCTTCTGTTGGTGGTGTAGAGATGGCTCCTTGGACGAAGACTTTAGTAGATGTGGATGGAGCTAAAGGAGTTGGTGCTGGAGCTGGTTGCACTGGAGCTGTAGCTGGTGCAGATGAAGTGGCTCTGGTGTCTATCACAGGCACTGCAGCTGATCTCTGAGCTCTAGGCACTCTGGCAAATGCATCAGTGGTTGTCTTGCCCTTCCTCTCCTGCATGTCATCCTGTAGCTGCTCCACAACTGACTGAATCTCAGTTACTTTAACATCGAGGTCATAGAATTTTTGTTCCATGATTCTTTCACTCTCCTGGTTTTGAGTTAGGGTGGCCAACCCCTTCTCAATCTTTAGAGTTGATGCTATTAAGTAACCAAGCTGGTCCTGCTTGCTCTTCAAAAAGTACACAGATGCCTCCTCTAAAGTTGGCATCTTGGCAGCCTTCTCTTTCTTTGCCTTCTCCTTTTTCTCTTGAGCTTGCACTGATGATGGTTCATTCTCATTCATGACAACTTGATTGTCCTCAAAATCTGAATAGATAGCAAAATTTTCCTTATCCAACAGGTATTTGCATGTGCCCATCTTGAAATTGATTAACTCCTGGATTTGTGGGGCATATCCACAACTTCTCTTTTGGTCTGCTGCTGTCCTCTTGATAGTCTCAACTATGAGGATCATGACCTTGAATTTCTGTGGCACATCGAATATGTGTAGCAAATTAATTGCATGCCCTCTGATCATGTTGTGGTCTCCTGACTTGGGCAAGAGAGTGTGCCTTAGGATCCAGTTGATCGTTGGCAGCCCTAACAGAAGAAAATGGATAGACCCAAACTTGAAAGTCTCAAGTGCCGTGTCTGGGATCTCCTTGTACATGTGTGACATTGAATTGTGATCCTTCTTCTTCTTGGAGTAGACATGCAAGTCATCTTCATTCTCCTCTGGGGCATTGATCAAATTTGCCCATTCCTCAATAGTTGATTGGTACCTTGTACCTTCAGACATCCAGACTATTCTGCCATTAGGATAAAAGTGAGCTGTGGAGTAGAATTGCATAACAAGCTCATCATTCCAGTTTGTGAACTTCTGTCCAACAAACTCATCAACTCCACAAGCTTCAAAGCTATCAAACACTCCTGGGTAGTGATCCTCATTTTCCTTTATGTATTTCCAATCTACCCACCTCATATCACAAACTATGGGCTTCTTGTCCAGCAGCACAGTCTCATAAAAATCCTTTTGTTCCTTAGTGTGGAACCTGTAATCAATAGCAGTTCTTCTTCTGATTGCATAGGGATCAGACAATCTACACTGCCTGAGCCCTGCATCCTTCCTCAGCTTCATATTCTCATCCACTGGATGAGCATCGTTGTGGTCTAGAATCTTGGGTTTGAGCTTCCTCAGAACTTGTCCTTCATCTTCTTCCTCAGCAACTTCAGGCACTGGGGCCTTGTTCTTCCCAGCAGTTGGTATGCTCCTGGTATTCCTCTTAGGTGCAGACTTGGCCTTGGAGGTAGCTTTGGGTGCTTCTTTGGGCTTTGATGATGCAGCCCCTGACCTTATAGCATCACCCATCAGCTTTTGTGCCTTGGGTGCTGGTGCAGCAACCTCCTCTTCCTCCTCCTCTTCCATCATGGAAGGTTGTCCAACAACTCTGGCCATGGTCTTCTTGACCCTTTCCTTCCTCTTCTTCCCTTCTACAGCTGGCTCTTTGGGATCAGGTTTCTCAGGTTCTTGAGTTGAAGCCCTGACTTTCAGCATAGGAGTCCTCTTGGCTGGGATTTTTCTGTTTAGTCCAGGCTTTGTAGTCTTTACTGACCCATACTCCTTTTTGAGCACTCTCTTCATAGAAGTAGCCTCATCTTCAGCTGCCACATAGTCCTCATCCTCAGAGTCTGAGGTTCTCTTCATTCTGGCTCTTGTGGCTACTTTGGGCAAATTGCTAGGAGTGCTCCTGCTGCCATCATCTGAGGTGCTAGAGGGACTAGTGCCCTCACTCATGTGAATCTGCTCCTCTTCCCTGTTCTGGCTGTCACTTTGGTCTGACATGCTGCAAGCTCTGACTGCTAACCTTGTGAATAGTTGTAGTTGAGATAGAATGGATGAGCATCACAAAATGCAGAGATTTTTGCAAAAGAATGACTCAAAAACTTAGTTTTAGTTTTCCACAGAAAGCATTTTGGATCAACCGATTTGCGAACTCGATGATACCGAAGCAGCTTTTGGAACCTAAACTAGTGAACTCGGTCAGACCGAGTCACAGTTTGGTGGCACCGAGACTGCTAGGGTTTCACAAAGTTCTAAAATCGGTCACACCGGTTCGCAATTCTCCGTTAGACCAAGAATCACTTGTGCAATGGCATTAGCCGAATCGGTGGAACCGAGTTTTTCAACTCGGTGGGTCCAAGATGGTTTCAGCGGAAACCTAGCCCTAAATTTTCAAATCTCATCCAATCTAAGGATTGTTTTGACTGGATAGATGTGTTTCAATCGTGGCAAGAATCATAATGAACACAATGTGCTAGGAATTGGATGGGGATAACACTGTGATCGAGTCCATACCCTAGTTTGGCGATGAACTCGCTACGGCGGCAACGGCGGGGATGAATTCCATTGACGGCGGTGGAGACCAGCGACTGGAGGCGGCTAGCGACAAAGTCGACGATCCGGAGACCTAGGAGGCAGAGTGAGCTATGCGTAGGCGAAGGGGTTTGGAGAAAGTTTTTCAAATTTTGCCCGTGTGTATATATAGCCCGACCCTATCGGTGTGACCAAGTGGAACAACTCGGTGGCACCGAGATGCATAAATGTTGACAGTTACAGCAACTCGGTGAGATCGAAAAGTTCAAATCGGTTGCACTGAGTTTGAAAACCTAGATCGACTTAGTGATCTCGGTATGACCGAAATGGAAGAATCGGTCAGACCGAAACACACAAAGAAGTTTTGGAAGTTTAAGTCCATCACGAATCGGGGACTCTGAGTGCTCCTCACACAGAGTGGTTCGAATCCGACTTGATCAAATCTTGTGATGTAGCATGAATAGAGTTTGAGACAAGAAAAGCATAAATAGCTAGAGAAGGTTCTTAGGCATTCTTGTTCATCCACTTGGCAAGAGAAAAAGAAGCCAATCAATCAAAGCAACAAGTGGATGTCCTATAATGAGTAAAATATGCAACCAACATGCTCACACAATAAAATGGCAAATGAAATATGTGGCAAAGCATGCACAACCAATTCTAGTATCTATCAAACAATTGGCGATGACTAGGTCATCTATATATGAGTATATTGACTTAGGAGTCAAATGAGAACATTTGATCATAGGTCATACTCATCGTTTAAGCTCAAGTGGGGTTACCACTTTTACATAATGCATTGTTGTGTTCACACCATTAGAGTTGCTTTGACTCAATTCTTAGAGTTAAGCTCCCCCTAGATGTGAGATCCCCCCTAAGAGGGATGAACTAACCTTGGGTTTTGTCGATGATGACTTCATGTAGGTGTTGAAGATGTGGATGCTCAAAGTTGATGAAGATCATTTGGAGCAATCCTTTTGAGTGAGTTGCACTTTCATTACCTACACGGGTTAGTCCCACAAGGAACAAACAAGTATATCCATAGACATAGAGTGATGCACATACAATATGATGTCCATGAAAGCATTAGGTTACCTTGTCCCTTGCCTTACCAACAAGAGGGTTTGTGACTCCTTGAACTTAGAGCAAGATGTGGAAGTTGATTGCACTTGTCCTTGCCATAATGATATGAGTGAAGAATGTTAGCGGAGTCACCCTCAAGAACTCTCTAGTTCTTCTTCTTCGGGATCCACATCATCTTGATGGGAATCCTTGGAGTTGTAGTTGTACTTGATGAAGTAGAACTTGACGTAGTCTTGGGAACCCACTTGACCAAGGCCTTAGGAGCTTCTTCAAATGCATCAATCTCCTCTTGAAGCTTGTCCTTGCCTTTTTGCTTGTGGTCTTGTGGTGGAAGATCATCTTGAGGTTGTGTTCCCTTGAAGGAAGTAGGATCATACTTCTCTTGTTGAGGAACAAACTTCGTCTTGGGATATTGATCTTCTTCCCACTCAACTCCATTGGCATTGAACTTTCCTTCAAAACCTACACCTTGGTTCTTCCGGTGACTTCCTTGCTTGCATACAATTTCCTCGAATTGCTTACTCCCGGCAAGGCTCTTGTAAACACCTTTCTCTATAATTCCCTTCAATAAGCTATTTTCTTGCTCAAGTGTAACTTGGCTAAGAGAATCATTAGTGGAATCAAGAGAACTACTAGAAGCAACAATATTGGATTTAGCATGATTATTGTTACTACTAGAGGAAGAATCATTTTTGTTCTTGTTATTGGACTTGACTTGAGGCATGTAAGTAGATAAGAGTAAACGCTTGGCAATGTAAGAAGAACTTTTCTTACGGAGATCATCATTGATTTGCTTTAAGAACTCATGCTCTTGCTCAAGGTTGAGCTTTTCAAAGCGTAACTTCTCATGAGCCCTTAAAAGTTCTCGATGATCTTCTAAGATAGTTTCTTGAGCTAACCTAAGAGTGTTTAGTTCTTTAGTTAGAAGCTCAATCTTCTCCTTATCATTGTCATTCGTTTTATCTTCTTTAGCATGATTAATTGATGTTTCATCATAGTATTCATCACTAGAGTTGTCAACAAGTAAATCATCATCACCTAACAAGTCATCTTCATCACTATAGAAATCAACATACTCGGGGTGTGTTACCTTAGGACCTTTAGCCATGAAGCATCTTCCAATTCCTTCATTTGGTGAATCAAATATGTCGTAGGAGTTGGTAGACACAAGTGCTAGACCGGAAACACCTTCATCTTGAGTATGTTCGGAGTCGGAGTGATAGCTTCTCTCGGAGTGATGTTCAGAGTGGGAACCGGATACCCATTCACCAACATGAGCTTGATGTCTTCGTTTTGTGTAGCTCTTTGATGACTTGTCCTTCCTTTCCGAATCCTTGCTTCTCCGGGATGTTCTTCATTCATACCGATCATCTCTACTCCTTCTCTCTCTTGGCGGTGATTCTTCGCTTCTACTTCTTCTCTTGGGAGAATCTTCTCTTCTTTTGTAGGGTGCCGTACACTCATTGGAATAGTGTCCGGGTCTCCCATAATTGTAGCAATTGCGCTCTTGACTGGAAGATCTTTTGTCATTGTAGGACCTTGACTTGGAGCTTCTTTCTTTGCTTCTACTCTTGTAGAATTTGTTGAAGTTCTTCACCATTAAGCTCAGTTCTTCATTGAAGGTTTGTTTCACACTTTTTGATGTAGGGGCTTCACATGAGGCTTTGTAAGCACCACTTGACTTGTTGTGAAGTTCCTCCTTATCCTTGAGTGACATCTCATGAGCAACAATTCTTCCAATGACTTGTGTTGGCTTGAGATTCTTGTAGTTGGGCATCATTTGGATCAATGTGCACACGGTATCGTATTTTCCATCCAATGCTCTTAGGATCTTCTTGATGATGAATCTGTCGGTCATCTCTTCACTTCCTAAGCCCGCAATCTCATTTTTGATAAGAGCAAACCTAGAGTACATTTCAGCGACACCTTCACCATCCTTCATTTTGAACTTGTCAAGCTGACTTTGGAGCACGTCCAATTTGGATTCCTTGACGGAGTCAGTACCTTCGTGCGTATCAATCAAGGTATCCCAAATTTCCTTTGCATTCTCAAGACGGCTGATTTTGTTGAATTCTTCGAGGCACAATCCATTGAAGAGGATGTCACAAGCTTGAGCGTTGTATTGCAGCATCTTAAATTCAGCCGCACTAGCTTCACAGTTCGGTTCTCTCCCATCAAAGTATTCACCTTGCAAGCCAATACACACAATAGCCCAAACGGTGGGGTTATGTCCGAGAATATGCATTTTCATCTTATGCTTCCAACTAGCAAAATTAGTGCCATCAAAGTAAGGACCTCTATGGTGATAATTTCCCTCGCTAGACGCCATACTCTCCTAGGTTGTGAAACCAAGGCTATGACCACCAAAAGCTACGGAAATCAAAGCAAATGGTGACCAAAGCTCCGATACCACTTGTAGGACCTTGAAGTAAGTCTAGAGGGGGGGTGATTAGACTACTTGACCAATTAAAAACGTAACCTTTTCGCAATTTTAGTCTGTGGTAGATTTTAGCTATCTTAGCACAAGTCAAGCAATCTTCACACAATTCAAGCAAGCATGCAAAGAGTATATGAGCAACGGAAAGTAAAGCATGCAACTTGCAAGAATGTAAAGGGGAGGGTTTGGAGAATTCAAACGCAATTGGAGACACGGATGTTTTTGCCGTGGTTCCGATAGGTGGTGCTATCGTACCTCTACGTTGATGGAGACTTCAATCCACGAAGGGTAACGGTTGCGCAAGTCCACGGAGGGCTCCACCCAAGAAGGGTCCACGAAGAAGCAACCTTGTCTATCCCACCATGGTTGTCGCCCATGAAGGACTTGCCTCACTAGTGGTAGATCTTCATGAAGTAGGCGATCTCCTTGCCCTTACAAACTCCTTGGTTCAACTCCACAATCTTGTCGGAGGCTCCCAAGTGACACCTAGCCAATCTAGGAGACACCACTCTCCAAGAATTAACAAATGGTGCGTTGATGATGAACTCCTTGCTCTTATGCTTAAAGTGATAGTCTCCCCAACACTCAACTCTCTCTCATAGGATTTGGATCTGGTGGAAAGAAGATTTGAGTGGAAAGCAACTTGGGGAAGGCTAGAGATCAAGATTCATATGGTAGGAATGGAATATCTTGGACTCAACACATGAGTAGGTGGTTCTCTCTCAGAAATAGTAAGTTGAAAGTGTAGGTTTGTTTTGATGGCTCTCTCCATGAATGAAGAGGAGGTGGAGGGGTATATATAGCCTCCACACAAAATCTAACCGTTACACACAATTTACCAATCTCGGTGGGACCGAATCAACAAACTCGGTCAGACCAATTTAGTAAACCTAGTGACCGTTAGGGTTTTTGGTGGAACCGACATGCAACTCGGTAGGACCAATATGGTTAGGGTTAGGGAATAACGTAATCTCGGTGAGACCGATTACACAAACTTGGTGAGACCGATTTTGATAGTAAGCTAACCAGAGAGTTGGTCATGTAAACTCGGTGGGACCAATTCGCTCATTTCGGTGAGACCGAAATGTTAAAAAAGGAAACAGAGAGTTTACATTGCAATCTCGGTGGGACCGATCGCTCACTTCGGTTGGACCGAAACGTTACGAAGGGAAACAGAGAGATTACAATCCCATCTCGGTGAGACCGAGATCCCTATCAGTGAGACCGATTTGCCTAGGGTTTGTGGCAGTGGCTATGACATCTAAACTCGGTGGCGCCGGATAGAAAGAATCGGTGGGGCCGAGTTTGACTTTAGGTTTAGCTCATATGTGGATATGAGAAAGTAGTTGAGGGTTTTTGGAGCATATCACTAAGCAACTTGAAGCAAGAAACTCATCAAGCAACACCTCATCCCTCCTTGATAGTATTGGCTTTTCCTATAGACTCAATGTGATCTTGGATCACTAAAATATAAAATGTAGAGTCTTGAGCTTTTGAGCTTGAGCCAATCCTTTTATCCTTAGTATTTTGAGGGATCCACTTTCCTCATCCATGCCATGCCATTCATTGAGCTTTCCTGAAATATTTGTCTTGGAATAGTATTAGCTCAATGAGCTATATGTTGTTAGGAATTACCAAAACCACCTAGGGATAGTTGCACTTTCAACTACAAATCCTTTATCCCCAGTTCAAATCTGGGTGTCGCCTGACCAAAAAAATACTTAGGATTTCTTATTGTACTGATTGAACTCGACAAATTCTTGCCCTGCATAAGCAAAGGAAAAGAACTAGGCCTGTCGATACTAGATTTTACCATAGTTCTAGTTCTGAAAAAGACTGCCAATTTCTTCTTAAAAATAGGGCTCTGTCAAGTTTCTGGGTAGTGTCCCAAACCGATACCAATAGGGAAGAGGGATATATACTTATGAATTTCATAATTGATTCTATTCCGCAATTCATAACTACGAAAGTAAGAGGTCAGAAATCTTTTTATCCAAAGGTCCCTAAAGGACATTCATTTTTTGCTCCTAGGATTGAAGAAGAGATTATACGAAAGACTATCAAGACTTCCTAATTATCTGACACTACCTACACTAAAGTAAGGTCTACCAACTCTGTCTGGAATTAGATTGGATAGGCTGATGGGAAATTTAGGAGTTGTGGAAAGAAGAGACTTTCTTTCCATACTTACGAGAGACTCCGAGTACTCAAACATTCAATCGGGATGGTCGGTTAGCTCTTATCTTTTGGAATAACTTAGTAAAAAGTAAAAGTAATAAATAAAATGAATCTCCTAACTCGGTAGCCCATGAGGTTCCAATGGTTAGTTTTGGATTTTTTCAGGCAAGAAAGCAAAGAAGAAGGGAGGATTCTCTATTACCAACTTCCCCCATTGTCCTGTCCTCATTGGTCATTCATCTTTCCCGATCTAGTGCCATCATTCTTCAAGGTGCAAGAGGGTTTGAAGCATACCTACTACCCCTCCCCAGAGCTTAGTTCAGAGCTTCCTCAGCACGCTCGAGTAATAACTGGGAAAATCAAGGCTGGACAGGTCTTCGAGCCAACTTCGGGAAGAAATTCAAGTGAAAGAGAATGCTCTCGAGGGCGCAGGAGTCTTTTTCTGTCTTTCTTATTTGAAATCCAAATCGAAATGCCTCAACTTGATAAATTAACTTATTTCTCACAATTCTTCTAGTTATGTCTTCTCCTCTTTACTTTTTATATTCTCTTATTTAATAATAATAATGGAATACTTGGAATTAGTAGAATTCTCAAACTACTGAACCAAATGCTTTCGCACCGGGAGGGGGGGGGCGAGATCCGGAGCAAGGACCCTAAGAATTTGGAAGATATCTCAAGAAAAGGTTTTAGCACCGGTCTCTCATATATGTACTCCAGTTTATCCGAAGTGTCCCAATGGTGTAAGACCGTCGACTATTTGGGAAAAGGGAGGAAAATCACTCTGATCTCTAATTTCGGAGAAATAAGTGGCTCACAAGGAATGGAGAGACAGATTCTCTATTTGATCTCAAAGTCCTCATATAACACTTCTTCCAGTTGGATCACTTGTTTGAAAAACATAATGCTCACACATGTTCCACACGGGCAAGGAAGCATAATATCATGAAAGCCATCTGATAATCTTTCTATAGGTTCCCTGAAGAGAATGGAAAAATCACAAAAACACTTTCTATATGTTCTGTTATTTCGAGATTCGAAGAAGCAAGCAAGTTTTTCATATAGTTGTTTCCTGTGTAGTGATCTCTATTCGTGGAGATCATGAGGCCCCTGATACCCTGTGGTACGGGGGGGGGGGTAGAAGAGTGGGCATGTAGGCTTCTATCAAAAGAGGAAAAGATACCAATATCGCTATGCTCATATCTCCCTTTCCTCCTCCAGGTGAGAAGCTGGTGTTGAGAAATGACATCCAATCTTTTGGTATCGATCATATATTCTAGGTGGATCACTTTTTTTCTTCAACTGAAATGGGCTGATCTAGTGTTTTTAAATGACCTTCCTTAATCAGAGAAGGGCAAGAACTCTCTTGAACAGTGAGGAGCACAACGATTTGTGCTATGAGCGATATAACTTCTGTAAAGGAGTACAAGGTGTTGTGCTAATAAAAGGAGAAATGAGATAAGGAGCAGTAAGGAGGATAAAATAAGTAGAGTTAGGTCTTGTGTGTAATCGATATGTCTCCCAGGAGAAAACCCTCTATCAACACAACTAAACGAACACCTATAGCTAGCTTGCTTTTAGCCCCAACTACTGATAGCTTTACCTGCAACGCAACTATCTTCCGAAAAATGAGTTGTTCGTTGCCCGGAACGGCTCTGGCTCTGCCTGCCTGGCACTAAAGCATCTATAGATAGAGGATTTTCCTATGTACCATCATCCGTCCTCTAAGTAATATGTATTCTTCCTCTAAGGTTCCCCCTCTAAGGAGGGTTGTGTAGTATTTAGCTTACAAGGATTGACTTGACACCATTGATGCGTAGTCTATCAATCAATTTAATGGGACTTATTTATATGCCTGTTATGAGGGGAATCTGCCTGTTATTCAATCTATCTCTTCAATCGGCTTATTGGTTTCCTTCTCGTCCAATGGAATATCTATTGCTTCCTAATCTGGAACTGAACTAAATAGAAATCTTCGTCAAGTATTGGGAAAAGGAAAGAGGCCCTTTTATTTTTCAAAACTAAGAAGGAGATGTGCATAGCGTTGCAAAGGTCGACAGAAGAGGAAGGGTGCAGTTAAGTTACAACATCTTCTGTTTCCAAGTCGATAGGCTTCTTTTGATAAAGGAAACTATTCCTTTGCTCGCTATACTCAACCCCATGCCATTTCCTCGATTCCCGTTGAGAAAACAATCGATTGACCATTTTAGGACCTATTCTTCAGAATATAGGTACCGAAGATCTAGAAACAATGTGATGACTCATGTTCGATCCTTTTCTGATGAAATGAATGAATTACCACGCTTTCGCCGGCTGATAAAGAAACTTTTGATGATCGATTACTTCACCCATGATCTGATGATCTTGCTATAACATAACGATACTGCATTTCCCCTCTTCCTTGTCTCTACTTAACTTACTTGTTCATTGCTCGACTCGAGGGAGGGGTGAGGGAGACCTGGACTAAGGGGTCCTTGGACAGCTAGACTATATACTTTGGCTGGACTGTTGGACTATGAAGATACAAGATTGAAGACTTCGTCCCATGTCCGGGTGGGACTCTCCTTTGCGCGGAAGGCAAGCTTGGCAATTCGGATATGTAGATCTCCTTCTCTGTAACCGACTCTGTGTAACCCTAGCCCCCTCCGGTGTCTATATAAACCGGAGGGTTTAGTCTGTAGGACAAGAACAACAATCATAATCATAGGCTAGCTTCTAGGGTTTAGCCTCTACGATCTTGTGGTAGATCAACTCTTGTAGTACTCATATCATCAAGATCAATCAAGCAGGAAGTAGGGTATTACATCCATCTAGAGGGGCCGAACCTGGGTAAACCATCGTGTCCCCTGCCTCCTGTTACCATTAGCCTTAGACGCACAGTTTGGGACCCCCTACCCGAGATCTGCCGGTTTTGACACCGACATTGGTGCTTTCATTGAGAGTTGCACTGTGTCGTCGCGGTAAGACTTGATGGCTCCTTCAATCATCTTCAACGATGCGGTCCAGGGGGAGGTTTTCCTCCCCAGACAGATCTTCGTATTCAGCGGCTTTGTACTGTAGGCCAACTTGCTTGGCCACCTGGAGCAGATCTATAGCTACGCCACTGGCCATCAAGTCAGGTTTGGAAGGTTCAACTATACTGCCAACATCCGCGGAGACTTGATCTTCGATAGATTCGAGCCCATGTCAGGTGCGCCGGACGGTCACGACAGGCATGACTTTGATCTACCATCGGACACTATTCGGGGGATCGCGCCTGCGGCGGCACCGGGAATCAACTCGGAGCAGACCGCGCCCTCCGAGGATGGGTGGATAGACCCCATCGCGGAGGTTGCACACTCATCGGCGTCGGAGCCGAACACTGAAGCCACCTCCTATGAGGAGGGTGTCCTCGGACCCTCGGACTCGTCTCCGGCTACAGGATCCAAACCGCGTACGTCCGTGCCTATCGAATCTGATTGGGCACCGGTCATGGAGTTCACCTCCGTGGATATTTTTCAACACTCGCCCTTGGGTGACGTGCATAATTCATTAAAGTCTCTGTCCTTGTTAGGAGACTCCTGGCCGAACTATGTCCGGCTCGGGAGGGAAGCGGACGATGAAGAAATTCGTTCCCCACCCACCACCCACTTCATAGCCACTGTCTATGACCTAACCGACACGCTCGATTTCAACTCCGAAGACATCGATGGTATTTACGACGATGCAGGAGAAGAACAGGAACCACCGCCCACTGGGTGCTGGACTGCCACCTCATCATATGATATATATATGGTGGACACACCAAAAGAAGGCGATGGTAATGATACAACGAAGGATAATCTCCTCGATAAGCCACCAAAGCAGCGCCGTAGGCGTTGCTCTAAATCCCGCCATAGTAAAAACAATGACAACAGCACAAGAAATAATAATACCCCGGTTGACTCCAAATGAAACGACGACCCCATGGACCCAGCGATGGAGCAGGATGAACCAGGGGACGATGAACATAGTCCGGAGCCAACATCAGATGACGCCGATCCCGAGGGTAAAATTCACCAACCTATCTCCAGAGAGGAGAACAGTCCAGACAATGATGCACTCATCATCCCAAAAAAACTCTTGGAACAAGAGAACCTCCACAGAAGGCTTATTGCCACCGCGAGGAACCTAAAGAAGCAGAAACAAAGGCTTAAGGCCGCGCAGGATACGCTTAACCGCAGGTGGAACAAAGTACTCGACACAGAAGAAAAATACGGCGGCGATGGTCACACAAAGAGCTATCCAAAGTGCAAGTTGCTGCCCGAATTCGACGATGAGAACATAGAGCCATTCAGCACAAAATGACCAATCAGCCGGACCGACCACCCTGTGGCCATGACAAGACGGCTAATGATGCCGCACACAAGTCAGCGCACGATTTACGTGAGCTCCTGGACAAAAAGTTCGATATGGCTAGGTCCATCTATGGATCTAGGAGGCGCGCTTCAGCATAGGATCAGAGCTACCAAAACGATCGCATTGATCAAATACCAGCTTGGAATCAGCACCAAACACAACAACCATCGACAGCATGCCACGACACGTCCAAATGCAGAGGTGCCATGCACCCCCTGTGCTTCACCGATGAGGTGTTGGACCATGAATTTCCGGAAGGATTTAAACCCATGAATATAGAGGCATACGATGGAACGACAGACCCTGGGGTCTGGATTGAGGACTTTATCCTTCATATCCACATGGCTCACGGAGATTATCTCCATGCCATTAAATACCTACCCCTCAAATTGAAAGGACCAGCTTGGCACTGGTTGAAAAGCCTTCCTGAAAACTCAGTTGGAAGTTGGGAAGAACTTGAGGATGCTTTTAGGGCCAATTTTCAAGGGACCTATGTCCGACCTCCGGACGCAGACGACCTAAGTCACATAATTCAACAGCCCGGAGAGTCAGCTCGAAAACTCTGGAACAAATTTCTTACTAAGAAGAATCAAATAGTCGATTGCCCGGATGCCGAAGCCTTAGCGGCCTTCAAACACAATATCCGAGACGAATGGCTTGCCAGACACCTCAGCCAAGAAAAGCTGAGGACAATGGCAGTCTTAACAAGCCTTATGACCCCCTTTTGCCCGGGCGAGGACAGCTGGCTGGCCCGTAGCGGCACTAGCGACCCAGGCACATGCGAAGTCAGGGATGGCAATGGGAAACCACGATATAACAAAAACAAGCGTTGAAACAATGATGACAGCCCAGAGAACATCACGGTCAACGCCGGATTCAGGGGCTCTCAACCCGGTCAACGGGAGAAGCCATTTAAAGGTAGCAAAGATGGACCGTCCAGCCTAAACAAGATTCTAGAGAAATTATGTCAGATTCACGGCACCTTCTAAAAACCTACAAATCACACGCACAGAGAATGTTGGGTTTTCAAGCAGGCCAACAAGCTAAATGCCGAACACAAGGGGAGGGAGACGCCAAGTGAAGACGAGGATGAGCCTCGCCAGCCGAACTCTGGAGGACAGAAAAAATTCCCACCAGAAGTCAAAACAGTGAATATGATTTACGCAACTCACATTCCAAAGAGTAGGCGCAAACGCGCACTCTGAGACATATACACTGTGGAGCCCATCGCCCCCAAATTCAATCCCTGGTCGGCCTGCCCGATCACCTTTGATCGTCGGGATCATCCGACTAGTATCCGACATGGAGGATCGGCTGCCTTGGTGCTCGACCCAATAATTGATGGATACCATCTCACCCAAGTCCTTATGGACGGCGACAGTAGACTAAACCTGATATACCAGAACACTGTCTGCAAAATGGGGATAGACCCGTCAAGAATCAGCCTAAGCAACACTACCTTCAAAGGAGTGATACCATGCATCGAGGCCCACTGTACGGGCTCTCTAGTACTAGAGGTTGTATTCGGTTCTCCCAACAACTTCAGAAGCGAGGAACTAACCTTCGACATCGCTCCATTCCGAAGCGGCTATCACGCACTACTTGGAAGAATGGCCTTTGCTTGTTTTAATTGAGTACCGCACTACGCCTACCTTAAAGTTAAGATTCCCGGTCCACGCGGCGTCATCACAGTTAGCGGAAATACAGAGCGATCCTTACGCGTGGAAGAATACATGGCGGCTCTAGCAGCCGAACACTGAGCGGTCCCTTCAACCAGAATAAACGGTCGGTCGTCAAGACCACGGACACGGTTAGACGAGTTCGGTGCTCCACCCAATGTAACAACCTAGTTGGGATTTCCCCATAAAAGATGCTAGGGGCTGCTCGCAAAAAAGCCTATAGTTTGGCTCAATCCTATCAATACAATAACATATTGCATTTTCATGGTTCATTCAGATTAACGAACTCCTCGCACGAAGTCTTTCACCTGGGTTTTTCCTTTTTATAGATGATCATCGTGCTACACCCTTCCAGGATACGACACAATGGAGATAAAGGCGCAGACGTGCAGCAGGGCCCCGCTCAAAGGTTTCTTTTTAGATTAAGACCCTACGTAAACCTTTTTAATGTCTCTTGTTGCTTCTTCCCCTTCGGAAACTTTATACAACCGGGAGGGATACTGGCGTTTTCGGCATTTTTGTCACACCAGACTATTGCTCATACCTGGAAACTCAGGGCTTATTATCAAGGGCGTTATTCAGCCCAGTACACATTATAAAGTCTGAATACCTTAGGGAGTGTTCGGTGTCGCGAGTTTGGCCTTATATGCATCAGCTCTGAATCATGTCTTTGGTCAAATGTTGGGTTTGCCCGGCTCCCGTGTTTTGCTACCTTACGCTCCGCTCTATCGGCTAAGGCGGCACCGGGAGAACTACTGCGATTGTGCCCTAGTTCATCTGGATGAGCACCTCAGTAGAGAAAGCCGAAAACTGACTATCATGATATAGCGCGAGACTGGTCAACCACTCGATGACCCAGTGGAATCTTCGCGATTCCTCCGCATTAATGAAGGACTGGTTTCTCGGTCACGTACATACGTGCACCATATCCGGATGAACGGGAAAGTACCAGGGGCTATATAGTAGCCCTACCGTCAAACTCCTATGGCTAAGTGAAAGTGTTAAAGCTATATAGTCCAATTGCCTGGTTCGCCGCGCTATCACCTCCTTAACGGACCAAGACGTTGGATCAAGTGTGACTACGTGTTTTCTTGAACACCCCCGCATTATATGCGTGGGGGCTGAAGCCGACGACTACAAACTTTTAGGTTATATACATACATAAACGGCCGCATAGGAGGCATTATAATACTTTCAGGCAAAAGTATAAACACAACCTTTATAATGAAAATAGCTTTGTCTTTACAATCGATATACATGTCATTCGAACATGGCACTCTTCGAGCACTGAGCCTCTATTAAATGGGCGCCTTCTAAGACTTCTTCAAAATAGTGCTCGACCGGGTCCTGGCCTTCAGTCGCACCCCGGGTTGCAATAGCGGTGGTTTACATCCCAGCCTAGTATGTTTTAACACGGGCAAGATCCATCCGCGCACCCTCTATGCATGCCGACCTCTTCACAACATCGATATGCGACACAGCACCAAGGAATTGTTGCACCAATCCAAAATAGTTGTCCGGCCTTGGTCCACGTGGCCAAAGATGATCCACGACAGACCTCATAGCAAGCCCGGACAACCTGTGGAGTTCGGCCCATGCGGCCATCTTTTCATTCAACGGCAGCGGACACGTCGGGGAACTGAACTGCGACTAGAATAACCTTTCAGCCTTATGGTCTTTCTGATCTTTGAAAAACTCGGTCGCATCAGCAGCACTCTTTGCCAGGTCCGCATACGCGTCCGCAGCACTCCACAATTGATCTAGAGGGGCATACTTCGGATCTCCGAATTTTATCCGCAACAAATAGGGTTTCCCAGCCACGATATCTCTGGCTTCATGAAGCTCCTCCCTTATCCCTTTCATTTTAGTGCGGGTTTCCTTGGCTGCCTCCAGGGCCTTCTTCAGGTCAGCCGCTTTTGCTTGATTTTCCTTTTCAAGGAGCTCACAACGGTTAGCGGCATCTTTCAGCTCGATAGCCATCTGGGCTATCTTTTCTTTGCTCCCGCGATGAGCATCCTTTTCGGCTCTTAACTCTTCGACCGCCTTCAGAGCGGCCGCATCACTTATCTGGGCTTGCTCCTTGGCTCGGGCAAGCTCCGCCCGAAGGGTCTCCACGGCAGCAGCTCCATCTGCAGTCACAACATATTATAGATACTAGCATCATGCTGCTCTTAAACATTTGCTGACAAGCCGAATATACATACCCTGGGCCTCGTCAAGCCGCTTGTTAACCAGCACGATGTCGGCATCGGCCACGTCAAGCTGCCGCTTTAGTTCGGCAAAATCAGCAGATCGGTCAGCCACCGGACCCTCAGCCACCTGCACGTAAAGCAGCACGCTTATTACCAGAGATTATGATCCTCTGTTTGCCATGTTGATGGCAACCAGAGTCTCAGGGGCTACTATCTATACAGAGCACACCTAGCATGTCCGGTACCATCAAAAATACATTTTTGCGTACCTCAAAGCCTCTCAGCAGACTCGTAAAAGCTTCATTCAAACTACTTTTTGTGGATGAAATCCTCTCAACCACCATACCCATTAAGGCACGATGTGTCTCTGAGATGGCCGCTCGCTCCAGAAGGCCCATTAGTGTGTCCGGCTGTGTGCCGGACAATCCCGGACTCGTCTTGAAGCTCTCTTTGGGAGCCGGATATTCCAGACTCTGGGCAGCCGAAGTGTCAACTTCTAGCCTTGGGGGATCAGAAATCCTTTGTGACGACACCTCGGGGTCGTCTGCCCCATATGACGGGGAGGCAGGGGGAGGCGTTTCGCTCTCCATCATCTCCGGAGGAAGATCCCCCGAGGACAAGCTCTGTGGAGAAGGGCTACGAGCCGACTGCAACAAATATGTTTCGGTTACTATCCTCAGAGACAAAACGAGATATATTTACCAAAGTACTCTTTTACTTACGGCTCGGTGGAGGGCTGGCCCCCTTGCGAGCGCCACGCGGTAAGGATGCCCCTCGGGGCAGGGCCCCTTGGCGAGGGTTTCTTCCCTCGTTTGGAAGCCTCTGTTTTGAAATCTTCAGAGGCGGCCCTTTTCTTACCTTGAGGAGAGGGGGTTTTAGATTCCCCTCACCGATTATACTCCTTTGCGGAGGAACTTACTCCCTCGATTTGGATGTGTAGAATATGAGGCCCACCTGTGGCTTCTCTATTCTTCCCCTCGTCTTCTCCTGATGGCACCTGATCCGGCACGCGCTCAAGCATCCTGGTCAACAAAGGATCCGACGAGCCTTCGGGAAGAGGGGTCGGACACCTATTCTCTCCGCCTTCCTTAGCCAGTCCTGGTAGAGAGCAATTTTCCAGAATGATGTTATAATAAACATAAAGGATGGTGTGTTCAGTGGCAGAAGTATTTACCTGGGTATCCAGACAGTTGCAGTTGAGACCTGCGTCCTCGGTGGTGTCCGGACACTTTATTCGTGATCCGAAGAATGACCACTACATCTCTTTGAGCGTCATGACGAAGAATTGTTGAATGGTTCACGGTCCTTCTGGGTTGAACTACCACATATGGAGAGGACGATGTTGGCAGGGCATGACCCAACGAACCAGCATCACTTGCATTATCTTGACAAGACTGACATCCCTCTTGAGGAGGTCTCGGATGCGGCTTTGCAATGTCAGCACGTCGTTAATCGGCCCCTAGTACAGCCCCTTGTTGACCTGTGACGCCAGTTGCGGTAGAGGGCCCGAGCGGAACGTTGGAGCAGCCACCTGCTTTGTACCTCGGGGAGCTGCGATGTAAAACCACTCCCGCTGCCATAAATCAGAAGTTTCTGTGAAAGAACCCTTTGGCCATGGGCGTCGGTGAAGGAAATATGCCCTAGAGGCAATAATAAAGTTATTATTTATTTCCTCATATCATGATAAATGTTTATTATTCATGCTAGAATTGTATTAACCGGAAACATGATACATGTGTGAATACATAGACAAACATATAGTCACTAGTATGCCTCTACTTGACTAGCTCATTAATCAAAGATGGTTATGTTTCCTAACCATAGACATGTGTTGTCATTTGATTAATGGGATCACATCATTAGAAGAATGATGTGATTGACATGACCCATTCCGTTAGCCTAGCACTTGATCGTTTAGTATATTGCTATTGCTTTCTTCATGACTTATACATGTTCCTGTAACTATGAGATTATACAACTCCCGTTTATCGGAGGAACACTTTGGGTGCTACCAAACATCACAACGTAACTGGGTGATTATAAAGGAGTACTACAGGTGTCTCCAAAGGTACATGTTGGGTTGGCGTATTTCGAGATTAGGTTTTGTCACTCCGATTGCCGGAGAGGTATCTCTGGGCCCTCTCGGTAATGCACATCACTATAAGCCTTGCAAGCAATGTAGCTAATGAGTTAGTTACGGAATGATGCATTACGTAACGAGTAAAGAGACTTGCCGGTAACGAGATTGAACTAGGTATTAGATACCGACGATTGAATCTCGGGCAAGTAACATGCCGATGACAAAGGGAACAACGTATGTTGTTATGCGGTTTGACCGATAAAGATCTTCGTAGAATATGTAGGAGCCAATATGAGCATCCAGGTTCCGCTATTGATTATTGACCAAGAATAGTTCTAGGTCATGTCTACATAGTTCTCGAACCCGTAGGGTCTGCACGCTTAAGGTTTCAATGACAGTTATATTATGAGTTTATGAGTTTTGATGTACCGAAGGAGTTCGGAGTCCCGGATGAGATCAGGGACATGACGAGGAGTCTCAAAATGGTCGAGACATAAAGATCGATATATTGGACGACTATATTCGGAGTTTGGAAAGGTTCCGAGTGATTCGGGTATTTTTCGGAGTACCGGAGAGTTACGGGAATTCGCCATACGGGAATAGAGGAGAGAGGCCAAAAGGAAGGAGGCCTGCGCCCCCCCCCCCTCTGGTCCGAATTGGACAAGGGGCGCATCCCCCCTTTCCTTCTTCCTCCCCCCCTCTTTCCCCTTCTCCTACTCCAACAAGGGAGGTGGAATCCTACTAGGACTAGGGAGTCCTAGTAGGACTCCACACTTGGCGCGCCCCCTCCTAGGGCCGGCCACCTCCCCCCTTGATCCTTTATATACGGGGGCAGGGGGGCACCCCATGACACACAAGTTGATCTACGTGATCGTTCCTTAGCCGTGTGCGGTGCCCACCTCCACCATATTCCACCTCGGTCATATCGTCGTGGAGTTTAGGCGAAGCCCTGCGCCGGTAGAACATCATCATCATCACCATGCTGTCGTGCTGACGGAACTCATCCCCGACACTTTGCTGCATCGGAGTCCGGGGATCGTCATCGAGCTGAACGTGTGCTGAACTCGGAGGTGCCGTACGTTCGGTACTTGGATCGGTCGGATCATGAAGACGTACAACTACATCAACCGCGTTGTCATAACACTTCCGCTTACAGTCTACGAGGGTACGTGGACATTACTCTCCCCTCTCGTTGCTATGCATCACCATGATCTTGCGTGTGCGTAGGAATTTTTTTGAAATTACTACGTTTCCCAACAGTGGTATCAGAGCCTGGTTTTATGCGTAGATGTCATATGCACGAGTAGAACACAAGTGAGTTGTGGGCGATACAAGTCATACTGCTTACCAGCATGTCATACTTTGGCTCAGCGGTATTGTGAGATGAAGCGGCCCAGACCGACATTACGCGTACGCTTACGCGAGACTGGTTTCACCGTTACGAGCATTCGTGCTTAAAGGTGACTGGCGGGTGTCTGTCTCTCCCACTTTAGCTGAATCGAGTGTGGGTACGCCCGGTCCTTGCGAAGGTTAAAACAGCATTAACTTGACAAACTATCGTTGTGGTTTTGATGCGTAGGTAAGAACGGTTCTTGCTAAGCCCGTAGCAGCCACGTAAAATTTGCAACAACAAAGTAGTGGACGTCTAACTTGTTTTTGCAGGGCATGTTGTGATGTGATATGGTCAAGACGTGATGCTATATTTTATTGTATGAGATGATCATGTTTTGTAACCGAAGTTATCGGCAACTGGCAAGAGCCATATGGTTGTCGCTTTATTGTATGAAATGCAAACGCCCTGTAATTGCTTTACTTTATCACTAAGCGGTAGCGATAGTCGTAGAAGCAATAAGATGGTGTAACGACAACGATGCTACGATGGAGATCAAGGTGTCAAGCCGGTGACGATGGTGATCACGACGGTGCTTCGAAGATGGAGATCACAAGCACAAGATGATGATGGCCATATCATATCACTTATATTGATTGCATGTGATGTTTATCCTTTATGCATCTGATCTTGTTTTGATTGACGGTAGCATTTTAAGATGATCTCTCACTAAATTATCAAGAAGTGTTCTCCCTGAGTATGCACCGTTGCGAAAGTTCTTCGTGCTGAGACACCACGTGATGATCGGGTGTGATAGGCTCTACATTCAAATACAACGGGTGCAAAACAGTTGCACACGCGGAATACTCAGGTTAAACTTGACGAGCCTAGCATATAACAGATATGGCCTCGGAACACGGAGACCGAAAGTTTGAGCGTGAATCATATAGTAGATATGATCAACATATTGATGTTCACCGTTGAAACTACTCCATCTCACATGACGATCGGACATGGTGTAGTTGATATGGATCACGTAATCACTTAGAAGATTAGAGGGATGTCTATCTAAGTGGGAGTTCTTAAGTAATATGATTAATTGAACTTAAATTCATCATGAACTTAGTCCTGGTAGTATTTTGCAAATTATGTTGTAGATCAATAGCTTGCGTTGTTGCTTTCATATGTTTATTTTGATACGTTCCTAGAGAAAATTATGTTGAAAGATGTTAGTAGCAATGATGCGGATTGGATCCGTGATCTGAGGTTTATCCACATTGCTGCACAGAAGAATTATGTCCTTAATGCACCGCTAGGTGACAGACCTATTGTAGGAGCAGATGCAGACGTTATGAACGTTTGGCTAGCTCAATATGATGACTACTTGATAGTTTAGTGCACCATGCTTAACGGCTTAGAATCGGGACTTCAAAGACATTTTGAACGTCATGGACCATATGAGATGTTCCAGGAGTTGAAGTTAATATTTCAAGCAAATACCCGAGTTGAGAGATATGAAGTCTCCAACAAGTTCTATGGCTAAAAGATGGAGGAGAATCGCTCAACTAGTGAGCATGTGCTCAGATTGTCTGGGTACTACAATCGCTTGAATCAAGTGGGAGTTAATCTTCAAGATAAGATAGTGATTGACAGAATTCTCTAGTCACCATCACTAAGTTACTAGAACTTCGTGATGAACTATAGTATGCAAGGGATGACGAAAACGATTCCCGAGCTCTTCGTGATGTTGAAATCGACGAAGGTAGAAATCAAGAAAGAGCATCAAGTGTTGATGATTGACAAGATCACTAGTTTCAAGAAAAGGGCAAAGGGAAAGAAAGGGAACTTCAAGTAGAATGACAAGAAAGTTGTCACTCCCGCGAAGAAGCCCAAAGCTGGACCAAAGCCTGAAACTGAGTGCTTACACTGCAAAGGAAATGGTCACTGGAAGCGGAAATGCCCTGAATATTTGGTGGATAAGAAGGATGGCAAAGTGAACAAGGGTATATTTGATATACAGGTTATTGATGTGTACTTTACTAGTGTTTATAGTAACCCCTGAGTATTTGATACTTGTTGGGTTGCTAAGATTAGTAACTCGAAACAGGAGTTACAGAATAAATAGAAACTAGTTGAGGGTGAAGTGACGATGTGTGTTGGAAGTGTTTCCAAGATTGATATGATCATCATCGCACACTCCCTATACTTTCGGGATTAGTGTTAAACCTAAATAAATGTTATTTGGCATTTGCGTTGAACATGAATATGATTTGATCATGTTTATTGCGATACGGTTATTCATTTAAAGTTAGAGAATAATTGTTATTCTGTTTACATGAATAAGACCTTCGATGGTCATACACCCAATGAACATAGTTTGTTGGATCTCGATCGTAGTGATACACATATTCATAATATTGATGCCAAAAGATGCAAAGTTAATAATGATACTGCAACTTAATTGTGGCACTACCGTTTGGGTCACATCGGTGTAAAGCGCATGAAGAAACTCCATAAAGATGGATTTTTGGAATCACTTGGTTATGAATCATTTGATGCTTGCGAACCGTGCCTTTTGGGCAAGATGACTAAAACTCCGTTCTCCGGAACAATGGAACGAGCTACTGACTTATTGGAAATAATACATACCGATGTATGCGATCCGATGAGTGTTAAGGCTCGTGGCAAGTATCGTTATTTTCTAACCTTCACAAGATGATTTGAGCAGATATGGGTATATCTTCTTGATGAAACATAAGTCTGAAATAGTTGAAAAGTTCAAAGAATTTCAGAGTGAAGTGGAAAAATCATCGTAAAAAGAAAATAAAGTTTCTATGATCTGATTGCGGAGACGAATATTTGAGTTACGAGTTTGGTCTTCAATTAAAACAATGTGGAATAGTTTCACAGCTCACGCCACCTGGAACACCACAACGTTATGGTGTGTCCGAACGTCGTAACCGCACTTTATTGGATATGGTGCGATCTATGATGTCTCTTACTGATTTACCATTATCATTTTGGGGTTATGCATTAGAGACAGCTGCGTTCACGTTAAAAGGGCACCATCTAAATCTGTTGAGACGACACCGTATGAACTATGGTTTAGCAGTAAACCTAAGCTGTCGTTTCTTAAAGTTTGGAGTTGCGATGCTTATATGAAAAAGGTTTTCAACCTAATAAGCTGGAACCCAAATCGGAGAAGTGCGTCTTCATAGAATACCCAAAGGAAACTGTTGGGTACACCTTCTATCACAGATCCGAAGGCAAGATATTCGTTGCTAAAAATGGATCCTTTCTAGAGAAGGAGTTTCTCTCGAAAAGAAGTGAGTGGGAGGAAAGTAGAACTTGATGAGGTAATTGTACCTTCTCCCTTATTGGAAAGTAGTTCATCACAGAAATCAGTTCTAGTGATTCCTACACCAATTAGTGAGGAAGTTAATGATGATGATCATGAAACTTCAGACCAAGTTGCTACCAAACCTCGTAGGTTTTCCAGAGTAAGATCCGTACCAGAGTAGTACGGTAATCATGTTCTGGAAGTCATGTTACTAGATCATGATGAACCTACGAACTATGAGGAAGCGATGATGATCCCAGATTCCACGAAATGGCTTGAGGCCATAAAATCTGAGATATGATCCATGTATGAGAACAAAGTATGGACTTTGATTGATTTGCTCGATGATCAGCAAGCCATGTTAAATAAATGGATCTTCAAGAGGAAGACGGACACTTATAGTAGTGTTACTATCTACTAAGCTCGACTTGTTGTGAAATGTTTTCAACAAGTTCAAGGTGTTGAATACGATGAGATTTTCTCACTCGTATCGAAGCTTAAGTCTGTCTGAATCATGTTAGCAATTGCCACATTTTATGAAATCTGGCAAATGGATGTCAAAACTTCATTCCTTAATGGATTTATTAAAGAAGAGTTGTATATGATGCAACCAGAAAGTTTTTGTCAATCCTAAGGATGCTAACAAAGTGTGCAAGCTCCAGCAATCCATCAATGGACTGGTGCAAGCATCTCGGAGTTGGAATATACGCTTTGATGAGTTGATCAAAACATATGGTTTTATACAGACTTGTGGTGAAGCCTGTATTTACAAGAAAGTGAGTGGGAGCTTTGTAGCATTTCTAATATTATATGTGGATGACATATTGTTGATTGGAAATGATATAGAAATTCTGGATAGCATGAAAGGATACTTGAATAAGAGTTTTTCAAACCAAGACCTCGTTGAGGCTGCTTACACATTCAGCATCAAGATCTATATAGATAGATCAAGACGCTTGATAAGATTTTTCAATGAGTACATACCTTGATAATTTTTTTTTGAAATAGTTCAAAATGGAACAGTCAAAGAAGGAGTTCTTGCGTGTGTTACAAGGTGTGAAGTTGAGTAAGACTCAAGACCCGACCATTGCAGAAAATAGAAAGAGAATGAGAAGTCATTCCCTATGCCTCAATCATAGGTTCTATAAAGTATGCTATGCTGTGAACCAGACCTATTATATACCTTGCTCTGTGTTTGGCAAAGGAATGCAATTTTGATCTAATAGTAGATCACTGGACATGGGTCAAGAATATCCTTAGTGAGGACTAAGGAGATGTTTCTCGATTATGGAGGTGATAAAAGAGTTCGTTGTAAAAGTTACATCAGTGCAAACTTTTACACTTATCCAGATGACTCTAAGTCTCAATCTGGATACATATTGAAAGTGGGAGCAATTAGCTAGAGTAGCTCCATGCAGAGCATTGAAGACATAGAATATTTGCAAAATACATATGGCTCTGAATGTGACAGACCCGTTGACTAAGCTTCTCTCATGAGTAAAACATGATCACACCTTAGTACTCTTTGGGTGTTAATCACATAAGCGATGTGAACTAGATTATTGACTCTAGTAAACCCTTTGGGTGTTGGTCACATGACGATGTGAACTATGGGTGTTAATCATATACAGATATGAATATTGATGTTAAATCACATGGCGATGTGAACTAGATTATTGACTCTAGTGCAAGTGGGAGACTGAAGGAAATATGCCCTAGAGGCAATAATAAAGTTATTATTTATTTCCTCATATCATGATAAATGTTTATTATTCATGCTAGAATTGTATTAACCGAAAACATGATACATGTGTGAATACATAGACAAACATATAGTCACTAGTATGCCTCTACTTGACTAGCTCATTAATCAAAGATGGTTATGTTTCCTAACCATAGACATGTGTTGTCATTTGATTAATGGGATCAAATCATTAGAAGAATGATGTGATTGACATGACCCATTCCGTTAGCCTAGCACTTGATCGTTTAGTATATTGCTATTGCTTTCTTCATGACTTATACATGTTCCTGTAACTATGAGATTATGCAACTCCCGTTTACCGGAGGAACACTTTGGGTGCTACCAAACATCACAACGTAACTGGGCGATTATAAAGGAGTACTACAAGTGTCTCCAATGGTACATGTTGGGTTGGCGTATTACGAGATTAGGTTTTGTCACTCCGATTGTCGGAGAGGTATCTCTGGGCCCTCTCGGTAATTCTCATCACTATAAGCCTTTCAAGCAATGTAGCTAATGAGTTAGTTACGGAATGATGCATTACGTAACGAGTAAAGAGACTTGCCGGTAACGAGATTGAACTAGGTATTAGATACCGACATCGAATCTTGGGCAAGTAACATGCCGATGACAAAGGGAACAACGTATGTTGTTATGCGGTTTGACCGATAAAGATCTTCGTAGAATATGTAGGAGCCAATATGAGCATCCAGGTTCCGCTATTGGTTATTGACCAAGAATAGTTCTAGGTCATGTCTACATAGTTCTTGAACCCGTAGGGTCCGCACGCTTAAGGTTTCAATGACAGTTATATTATGAATTTATGAGTTTTGATGTACCGAAGGAGTTCGCAGTCCCGGATGAGATCAGGGACATGACGAGGAGTCTCAAAATGGTCGAGACGTAAAGATTGATATATTGGACGACTATATTCAGAGTTCGGAAAGGTTCCGAGTGATTCGGGTATTTTTCGGAGTACCGGAGAGTTACGGGAATTCGCCGGGGAGTATATGGGCCTTATTGGGCCATGCGGGAATAGAGGAGAGAGGCCAAAAGGAAGGAGGCCTGCACCCCCCCTCTGGTCCGAATTGGACAAGGGGCGCAGCCCCCCTTTCCTTCTTCCTCTCCCCCTCTTTCCCCTTCTCCTACTCGAACAAGGGAGGTGGAATCCTACTAGGACTAGGGAGTCCTAGTAGGACTCCACACTTGGCGCGCCCCCTCCTAAGGCCGGCCACCTCCCCCCTTGCTCCTTTATATACGGGGGCAGGGGGCACCCCATGACACACAAATTGATCTATGTGATCATTCCTTAGCCGTGTGCGGTGCCCCCCTCCACCATATTCCACCTCGGTCATATCGTCGCGGAGTTTAGGCGAAGCCCTGCGCCGGTAGAACATCATCATCGTCACCACGCCGTCGTGCTGACGGAACTCATCCCCGACATTTTGCTGGATCGGAGTCCGGGGGTCGTCATCGAGCTGAACGTGTGCTGAACTCGGAGGTGCCGTACGTTCGGTACTTGGATCGGTCGAATCGTGAAGACGTACGACTACATCAACCGCATTGTCATAACGCTTCCGCTTACAGTCTACGAGGGTACGTGGACATTACTCTCCCCTCTCATTGCTATGCATCACCATGATCTTGCGTGTGTGTAGGAATTTTTTTGAAATTACTACGTTCCCCAACAGTCGGTGCCTTTGCTTCTTATAGCACCTCCGCACTCCCCGTGACGTCCGTCAATCACCCTCGGCCTCACATTGAAGGTCTTGAGCCATAGGCCGAAGTGGGGGGTGATGCGGAGGAAGGCTTCACACACAACGATAAACGACGAGATGTGAAGGACGGAATCTGGAGCTAGATCATGGAAATCTAGTCCGTAGTAGAACATGAGCCCTCTCATGAAGGGATCAACGCTAAAACCTAGCCCTCGGAGAAAGTGGGAAATAAAAACGACACTCTCATTGGGTTCGGGAGTGGGGACGACCTGCCCTTGAGCAGGTAGCCTATGCGGAATCTCGGCGGTGAGATACCTGGCCTCCCTAAGTTTCTTGACGTCCTCCTCTGTGACGGAGGAGGCCATCCACCGGCCTTGAAGGTTGGATCCGGACATGGTTGAAGGTCTGAAACGCTTAGCTTAAGCCTTGGGTGTTGGAACTCGAGGTTTGGGAGGGGAAGGATCAAGCGTGGGAAGAAAAGGACAGGCCTTGGCCCCCTTTATAAAGAGGACGGATATCAAGCGTCCCCCGCGTGACCGTTTGGGACTTGCCTAAAATCGAGGAGTCATATTAAACAAACACGGTTGGGTTACCCACACCTGTATTGATGAGAATCCTGTGATAAGGGGGACACGATCTCTGCTTCGACAAGACGTGCCAATAGAACCGCCTCGCATCACGTGTAGTGGCTGGTTATGAAAAACGGTTCGAATAAAGATCGGGTCGTGGTGTGACATCACGCTATGAAAAGCCGTCAGCAGATTAGATTTGTGGAATATTGTGCTCTCTACGGTGGTATGTGGAATTTGTTTTGCAGAGCCGGACACGATCCTTATGTTCAAAATCTTCTATGGAGTATTCGGAGAAGGAACCCGCCTTCCAATGTCGAAGACAATCTGCGCGCCGGACTCATCGTCATTGAAGCCTGGTTCAGGGGCTACTGAGGGAGTCCTGGACTAAGGGGTCCTCGGACAGCCGGACTATATACTTTGGCCGGACTGTTGGACTATGAAGATACAAGATTGAAGACTTCATCCCATGTCCGGGTGGGACTCTCCTTTGCATGGAAGGCAAGCTTGGCAATTTGGATATGTAGATCTCCTTCTCTGTAACCGACTCTGTGTAACCCTAGCCCCCTCCGGTGTCTTTATAAACTAGAGGGTTTAGTCCGTAGGACAAGAACAACAATCATAATCATAGGCTAGCTTCTAGCGTTTAGCCTCTATGATCTCGTGGTAGATCAACTCTTGTAATACTCATATCGTCGAGATCAATCAAGAAGGAAGTAGGGTATTACCTCCATCGAGAGGGCCCGAACCTGGGTAAAACATCATGTCCCCTGCCTCATGTTACCATTATCCTTAGACGCACAGTTCGGGAACCCCTACCCGAGATCCGCCGGTTTTGACACCGACAAGGGGCTCTATATAGCTGTTTTGCCTTCTTTCTTGGACTTTTAGATGAGCGCTTAGGGCAAGCCACAATTACGAAGGCATGATTGAATCCGCCAAAGAGAAGGGAATAGATGATATTACTAGAAAAAGTTGCGTACCCCGCCCCCCCCCTTTTTGGCATGATTTAAAGATTTTGACCTAATTTATGAGAAAAGAACTTCGTTTTGCATTAACCCAAAAGAATCTTCTTATAATTGAGTGTTTAGTAAAGGGGGTTGTTACACCAAATCCCTCTGGTGAAGCTCTATCCAACTGCTTTTTAATAGCGGATTGGGTATTGGTCGATCAAAAGCTGTGATAAGCAAAATCCTCAGCAGAATGAAATGCGGACTACAGTTAAGTTAGTTGAAAAAGAGAGTAAGGAATGGGACCGTCAATAGGAACTCTTGAATTGAGGGTTTTCACACTACCTATAGAGAGATTGAACCAACACGGTGCCCATGGTAACTCCTCCGCCCATACTTTTTGCTTTCGTGGGGCTTTGCTGCGGTTTGGATCTTATCAGGTGGCAACCACCTCCGGTTCTAGACTCTGGCACTTCCCCTGGTTGTGGCACTTTCACTGCCACCTACTCCTACTATTGGGTCGGTTGTGGTTGGTGTTTTTATTCAAAAGTGGAGAATAGATTGTTCATTGCGAAGAAAATCAAAAATCTACATACAAGGGTCAAGATGTAAGCTCAAGTTAAGTGGACGGGTCCAAAGATCAGGGAAAAGGGTAGACCGAGACATGGTTGCAAGGGCTATATATCTATATAGTTACAAATGAATGAAAACGCCATGCTTAAAGCCAAAAGAATAAGCTCTTGATATGGATCTCTTTCATCTTGTAAATAAAGTAGGGGCGTCCCTAACTACAGCTTCCTACCATAAGTCAGACATTCAACTAATACTGAAGAAATCTTCTTCTGGGGACACCTCTCTAAAATAAGAATGATGGCGTTTTTTTATCTTGTTAGTTTTCTGATCGAGAAATGTGAGAATGTAGTTATTTTTATGAAACCGGATATTCAACATGCTTTCCTCGACCAGATCTATTTACGAGAGTAGTATTTCAAACTGACCCCAGGTCTGATCTAGAAATGGTAAATCCTATTTGATCTTCGAGGTTAAGTACTTCTGCGAGACTATCAGCATCTTATCTGGTTGATAGCACTCAAACCACTGACTATACGTTTTATATGGGAGCCCTAACTCCACCATGCAATTCAACAAGCCGAGGACGGAGAAGTCAACTGGTCTCACATTTTCTTCTTTTCTTTTTAAAGAACCTGCCCCGAAGGAAAGCATATTATAGGGGAAGAGCTAGCTTCATTCGAGCTGGATGGGCTAAAAGCTTTCATTGAGACAAAGCAGGCAAAAAAAAGTCCGAGAACAGGATAACTGACGTTTGGAACCAAGAGATCTCATAGTTCTTCAAGTGAGAAGCTGAGAAGGGATGACACCCATTTGACCTAGAAGACCGATGATCAAGTGTCAAATTCTAAGCCAAGAGATGGCAATGGGACTATAGGAGCACGATACTAAACCATCATACCATACCGGTGACTTCACCAACCAAAACTAACTCAAATAAGTTCAGTGTAGAAAAGAAGACGGTCATGATAGATTGGTGAATGAGGAAGGAAAAGAAAGCCTAAACTATCCAAGTAAGATAGTGAAAGAGAAAGCTGTCTTTAAAGCCTATTTTGACCAAGCAAGCAAGCTGGAGCACCTTTCACGCTAGCTTCCCATCGCTCGAAGTACACTTCTGGTGCACTTCTCACTGCTCAACCACTTTATCTTTAATCTAACCGCCTTCTAAAAGTTCCACGGGAAAGCCAGTAGAGTATGCCTTGGTTTAAGAGAGGAGCTCAGGTCCATCTTGTGCTCACAATACATCTTATTTAGCGGGACCTCTGGGCTCTTTAGAGAAAGGCAAAGTTGCTACTTGTTAACCATGGATGCCTGTTATATTTACTTATAGAGTGAAGAACAAGTCCACTTTCCATATCCCTTTCGTCTGGATGATCGGTTGCCTCATTCTTCTTCGAAAATAAGTGCATTTGGCCATTGTGTTTTTCCAACTTTTGTAATAGATTTGGGCATGCATGGTTTTCAATAGATAACCCTAGGCCTTCTTTGTTTCCCCACGGATATTCACTTCTCTTCAGGCTCAGGATTAGCGAAACATGGATCCGACGCCCATCTCTTTTTCCACTTTGCAAGGCTGAGAGACTTTACCAATTGAGAAAAAAGCATGAGTAGGATGAGCAGAGGCAAAATCGAGTAAAACGGCTTATTTGCACCTTTCTTTGGTAGGCAACGAATCTCAAAGAATGTGGGAATCTTTTACAGATGTGAATTCTCGCTTTAATGCTTCGATAACATACTTATCATCAGGTATCTTCGAGAGCGGGGCTCGCCCTCAACAGATATTGTCTTTGCTTTCTTCAGAGGCCCATTTTCCTGGGCATCAGTGAGTGGAATACTTAACGGTGATTACATTCTTATGTAGATTCCATTGCTCGAATGGGACTTGTTTATTGGCACCAACCTCGATAAGAAGCAAGGGAGTGGTGTCGAAGCGAACAGAGCTGTAGAGCCGTTTGTTTACCAATCCGCCAACTTAAGCTAGGAAAAGTGTAAGCGACTGTGCATCTTCATGTAAATAAAGGTAAATAATCTCAGAAATAGACAAGAAACCGGGAATTTTCTATTCCATTTCTTAGCCAGGGCAAGCCGTACCGACCTATGACTAGAGAAGATGTTGTGTTGTTCGTATCACTTGCTAGAGATAGAGAAGCTAAAACAGGAACTGCCCGGGAGGGTTCAAAGAATGAGGTCTTCACCTTTGAGCTGGATCTCATCTCATTCTAGCACATACTACGAGCGATTGACTTAAAGAATACAACAAATGGTTGTGGGGTTATCTTTGTACCCTGTGACTACAACCACAAGGTCTGAATCAAGCGAAACGGCTGAGGCGCAAGCCCTTTTCTCGCCACTACTTTGTGTACCCAAAGTCAGCAACTTTTTTGGCACGCTAGCTAGAAAGTTCATTGCTTCAATGACATGAATCCAATCAAGTGGACAAATCCTATCCTGGAAAATATGGGCAATCATGTGGAAACTCAATAGTCTTACGCGGAAAGCACTCAACCGGCCTTCCTCTTCTGAATTATATGAATGACAGAAATTAGTCCTCACTTGTATTAACTTCATGAGTGAAGAGATAGACAAGGTGGTGAAAATCATGAACCAAATACTGCTCCAGGTCCAGATGGCTTGTCTGTTAGCTTTTTTGAGCTTTTTGGCCCCAGTTGAGAGATATACTAATATAAATGCTTCAGGACCTGTATCATGGCAGGTTGAACATGTCCATACTAAACTATGGTGTCATTTCTCTACTGCCAAAGATTAAGGATGCTAATAGTATCCTAAAGTATAGACCCATATGTGTTCTAAATGTTATGTTTAAAGCTATTACCAAAGCTCTGACACTTAGATTTACTCCTCTGGCTCGACAAGTAATTAATCAGCTCTCTTCAGATTGGATTTATTCCTGGGAGGTACATTTTGGATGGATGTATAATTCTTCATGAAGTTTTGCATGAGTTGAAAACCTCTCACTCTGAAGGAATTTTTCTTTAGTTGGACTCTGAAAAAGCTTATGACAGAGTTCAGTGGCCTTTCTTGGTAGAGGTAATGCATAGGAAAAACTTCCCTGATAGGTGGATAGATTGGATTAGACAAGCAATGGAAGGAGGCAAAGTGTGTGTGAATATGAATGGAGATTGGCGAGAATATTTCTCTACTTTCAGAGGTTTGAGGCAAGGAGATCCTCTTTCTCCTTCGTTTTTCACCTAGTAGGTGATGCACTATCTGCAATTCTGGATAGAGCTAAGGAAGCAGGTGTGATTAGAGGTTTGGTACCACATCTGATACCAGGGGGATTAGTCATTTGCAATATGCTTCTGATACTTTGCTTTTTTTGCATGGTAACATGGAGTCTATTACTGGATTCTAATTCCTTCTCTACTGTTTAGAGTAAATGTCTGGCATGAAAGTCAATTACTTGAAGAGTGATATTTTCACAGTAGGGTTGAGTGTAGAGGAGGAGCAGAGGGTAGCTGATATAACTGTGAGATAGGAAATTTCCAATTAAATATAATATCTGAGATTACCAATCAGCAAAGACAAGATCTCTTCTAATGATTTTTTTTCATTAAAAGGTAGAAAAGAAGTTGGACTCTTGGCAATGCAAACATTTCTCTTATGGAGGAAGAGATATATTGATCAATGCATGTTTATCAAATGTCCCTATGTACCTTCTGGGTTGCTAAATTGCCTGTCAAAATACAGAAAAAAGTTGATACAGTAAGAAATCACTTCTACTGGGAGTAAGAAGAAGAAATTTCACATGGACAGATGGGAACACCTATGCAGCCCTAATGATTATGGTGGTGTGTGCTTCACTGATATGAGAGTCAAAAACATTTGTTTACTGTCAAAGTGGCTGGAGGAGGTCAATTAACTACTGGAGCTTACACTGCAGATACTACTTATTAAAGGGCACACATTTCAAGACACCTTCAAGCTACTGAAATTGTAAAGCAATGATGCTATACTGGGTTATGATTGTCTATATCGTCACAGCCCAATCAATTTAGATTGGAAGTCCAGAACAATGAGTATTTGTCACGATGGGCAAGAAACCATTATTCTTTCTAACAGCAGCAATACTACTTCTCCAACATTGTTAGACCATGATAAGTTTCAGAAGGAAATTGATAAAGGAGCTAGATACCTCTTTATCCCTTATCTTGTGACTCTGCTGATACCGATGATGAAAATACTTTGGAGGAACTTAACTTGGTATGGTGAGCCTAGCAGGTGGCGGGAGTCTAGTACGATTGCTTGCATTTCTCTGGAATTGAACTAGCCTTTGGGAAAGGTAGACATGAAGGTACCATGATTTCTCACTTTATAGAAGCGTTAGAGCTCGGCTGGCACAGTGATGGAAAGCTGCGCAACCAAAACAACTTGAAACCGCCCATGCACCTTTTGCTTTTCCTGATATCGTCCCTTCGGGTAGTTGGATATGAGCACATTCAAATTGGAATTCTTCTTCTCCCAGATCCAATAGAAGTTTTGAGGTAAGAGGTACCGTGAGCACATTTCTTTGTTCGATACCCAGTTTTTCATCTCGCAAGCAAGGAAATCAAAGAATAGCTTAGTATTATTACGTCTCCCTCCGATAATGAGCGGTAGTGAGCTCTGCCCTAGAGAATGAAGACTCCAAGCAGCATCTCAGTCTCGATATTTGCCTTTTCGGGGGACGACTTGTGATAAGCAAGTCAGCCATGTCCTAAAGAAGTAGTGGGAGTGCATGGTTATAAAGGAAGGCGCAAGTGTATTACGAAGAGAAGAAGCTTTAGAGAAAGTTCTACCTCGCGGGTGAAACCATAGATTGGAAGGTGTAGGTCACTCACCCGTTTAAACAAAGCAAAATCATAGAGCATAGCTCGTTTGTAATGCCCCTATCCGAACTGACCACAGGATTTAGGTCGTCCCGACCAGTAACAAAGGAGAAATTCCCCTACTTGTTAGGAGTTCCATTAGTTCGCAGTTGAGTGCAGCCGGATGGTTCTCTCTGTGTATTCCTGAAAAAGTGATTGGAGGTTCGTTGCTCATCTTAAGTCATTATCAAGAGAAACTCATAGAGAAAGTGATCCGCAAAACCCCTCGCCATTACCGTATGAGCAGGTTTTAAAGCCTGCAAGTTAAGTTGTTGGCCGCTCTTAGCGATTAAGTGCCAACATGAGACCTATTTGTTAGCTTTGAACCGAGAAGGTCCCTCAACCATAGCATGATACGAACCAGTGGCTTCCCTACCGAAACCGAAGAAATCCTCTAAGCGGGTTCCTTATCTTTACTTAATACGGAACCGAGACCTTGACTTCTTATCAGAGTGAAGAGGGGAACCTCATGACCCAGGATACAAGCACTATTATCTTCTTATAAGGGAAGTGAGGTGATTGTAAGCAAACGGAGGAGGAATAGTTTCTCATGCCGAGATCAAAAACTCAAGCGCCATCCGTTTCCTATTTGATTTCGGAACAACGGAATATCATCACCTGTGGTTCACTTGAGCATGAATAGAGTTCGGTCTCCTTATGAATTCAAGTTGGTAAAGAAGTGGACTTCGGAGCTTTCGCTACAACCCCTCCAAGGTGGGCAACTGTCTCATTTGACACTAGCACTTAAATAAAGAAAGGTAGGAAGGGCTCCCTCCCTCTAATGAAATGGGCTTCTTTAAATTATGCAATATGTTCACCAGTCTTGAATCTTTAGAAAAAGGACCAATCCTATTTCGGCAGTCTTTAGAGGCTATCGCTCGTTTACCGCATATCTCTATCCCACAGCTGGCTAATAAAATCGCCTTGGAAATGTGTCAAGTCCTTTCAGTCAGAGTTCAACTCTTCAGCGAAAGTGGAAAATCTACGGTCTTCCATCCGCGGAGGTAGCCATGGACTCCATAGTACATGTTGGTAGCTAGCATACAGGCTTGATGTGAGGGGGGGTTTGTTACCTATTCTATTCCCTTGCTTGGATAAAAACACCCATCTTTCCGTATGAAAGACATGCAACTAGAGCAACTTGATATTACGTATGTAGACCTGGCCTCCCTCAATAATAGTTGGCTCACCCGATTGATGATTTTCAAAGATCTACGCCAAGCGCCTCGAAGCATGGATCCACTTTTTACTACTTTAGAAAGTGAGAAGCCTTTGGCTTGATTTCTTCTGTGGCTTCTTTATGTTTACCCACGCCACGACTGTTCAATAAAAGGATTGGTAGTTAGTTGCCTCACCCTATTGGTTGTTGGTTTTCTTTCTCCTCTGCATTCGTGAAAAGCTAGTATGCTCGCGGAAATCGTCTAAAGGAAACTACTCGCTAACTCGCTAACAAGACAGACTTCTTCCTCTGGCTCTGCCAGTCTATGCTGCTCGCCTAAATCGGTATCAATAGCTTCTATCGTACTTCGACCTCTCATTGGAATGATAAGTTGGCTACGACGAACTAATAAGTTTCTCTTCTTGTCACCTTCTTTAAACCTTTCCTTCTGCTTCCATCGAGAAATATATATAGATAAGCTTGGGGAAGCGATTAAGGTGTTTCCACTCTTAGGTTGTTCAATATGTGAAGACCGTGTCAATCACTACACCAATGATATGAAAAGCAAGCATTCTTCTCCAGCTGATGTATCGACGCCTCACTACTACTTAATTAGTGAAAGATACGTTGGGATGTTTTCAATTCTCCATCAAGAGGCGGGCAACTATCTCTTTTCACACTAGACTTCGGATCGCCTTCCTACTGGTTTTGTTCTCGGTCTCCCCAACTAGGGGAAACCTCAAAGCAAACAACAGAGCAACACCTATCTTTTTTCTTTAAGCACTGAACATCCGGATCCCCTTCCAACTTGCTTTTCTGGGCACTGGTCTTTCTAACAACTGAAACTCGTCT